>NW_007248830.1:0-1584 GCF_000164805.1 Carlito syrichta
TCCAGCCTTGCATCCCAGGAATGAAGCCTACTTGGTCATGATGGATGATTTTTGAGATGTATTGCTGAATCTGGTTTGCTAGGATCTTGTTGAGAATTTTAGCATCTATGTCCATCAAAGATATTGGCCTGTAGTTCTCTTTCTTTGCTGGATCTTTACCTGGCTTGGGTATCAATGTGATGTTGGCTTCGTAAAATGATTTGGGGAGCGTTCCATCTTTTTCAATTGCCTGGAATACCTTCAGTAGGATTGGTATAAGCTCCTCCTTAAATGTCTTGTAGAATTCTGCTGGAAAGCCATCTGGTCCAGGGCTTTTTTTTGTAGGAAGTTTTCTTATTACGTAGTTGATTTCCTTGATTGTTATTGGTTTATTTAGGGTCTCAATTTCTTCTTGTTCCAACTTAGGCTGTGTGATGTCAGAAAGTCCTCCATTTCCTTAAGGTTTTCAAGTTTGTTTCCATACAAGTGTACAAAGTAGTCTCTAATGATCTTTTGTATTTCTTCAGGGTCAGATGTGACTTCATCTTTTGTGTTTCTGATTGTGCTTATTTGGTTTTTTTCTCATTTTTTCTTGGCCAGTCTAGCTAGGGGACCATCGATCTTGTTTATTCTTTTGAAGAACCAGCTTTTTGTTTCATTGATTTTTTCTATTATCTTTTTGTCTTCTATGTCCTGGATTTGGGCTTTTATTTTGGTGATCTGGATTCTTCTGCTGAAATTAGGGTTTTTGTGGTCTTGCTTTTCCAGCTTCTTTAGGTGGCTTGTTAGGTTGTGAATTTCTGTTCCTTCCATTTTCCTCATGTGTGTTTGTAGGGATATAAATTCCCCCTCTTATTACAGCTTTTAAGGCGTCCCAGAGATTTTGGTAAGATGTTTCTTCATTTTCATTTGTTTCCAGGTATCTTTTGATCTCTGTTTTGATTTCATCATTGACCCAGGAGTTGTTTAGCATCATGCTGTTTAGTGTCCATGTCTTTGTGGGTTTTGGGGGGACCTTGTTGGTGTCAATGTTTATTTTTATTCCACTGTGGTCCGAGAAGGTGCATGGTAGAATTTCAGTCCTTTTAAATTTGCTTATGCTTGATTTGTGTCCAATTATGTGGTCGATCTTAGAATATGTTTCATGCGGTGATGAGTAGAATGTGTATTCTGTGGTCTTTGGATGGAGTGTTTTGTAGGTATCAATTAAGTCCATTTGGTCCAGAGTCTCATTGAGGTTCCAGATCTCCTTGCTGATTTTTTGTCCTGATGATCTGGCTAGGGTTGTGAGTGGTGTATTAAAGTCCCCAGTTATGATGGTGTTAGAGTCAATGTCTTTCTTTAGTTTTCCTAGAAGTTGCTTTATGCATGTTGGCGCACCTATGTTGGGTGCATATATGTTTAGGATAGATATTTCTTGTTGATGGAGTGGACCTTTTATCATTATGTAGTGGCCCTCTGTATCTTTAAAAATTTTTGATAGCTTAAATGGTATTTTGTCTGAAATTAGGATTGCGACTCCTCCTTTCTTTTGTGTTCCATTCGCCTGAAAATTTGTTTTCCCCATCCTCCTATTTTGAGTCTGTGTATGTCCCTTTCTAGTGA
>NW_007248830.1:1928-25704 GCF_000164805.1 Carlito syrichta
TCACAGATGAAGCTTAGCTTGGCTGGGTAGGTTATTCTTGGTTGAAATTGTTTATCTTTTAGGACTTTGAAGATAGGGCTCCAAGCTCTCCTAGCCTGCAGGGTTTCTGCAGATAAATCTGCTGCTATTCTGATTGGTCTTCCATGGTAGGTGATCTGGCCTTTTTCTCTTGCTGCCTTTAGGATTTTTTCTTTTGTGCCTACTTTATTTAGGCGAATTATTATGTGTCTAGGAGTTGGTCTTCTCATTTGTTGTCTTGCAGGGGTTCTCTGAATCTCTTGTGCTTGAAGTTTTGCATCACTGATTAGATAAGGGAAGTTTTCTTGAATGATCTCATGAAAAGTTTGTTCCAATGTGGTCTCTGTTTCTCTTTCTGCCTCAGGGAGTCTGATTACTCTTAGATTAGGCCTCTTGAGGTAGTCACTCATCTCTTGAAGGTTTTGTTCTGTCTTTTTGAGCTTATTTTCTGTGTTTTTAAGAGTTTGGGTTATTTCTATATTTTAGTCCTCAAGCTCTGAGATTCTTTCTTCTGCTTGGGTAATTCTGCTTTCCATGCTTATCAGTTTGTTATTTATTTCATTCACAGTATTCTTTATTACCGTTATCTCAGATATCAGCTCCTTCCTAGTTTCTTCTTGTGTCTCCTCAATTCTTTTTAATCTCTCCATTATTGTTTTGATATCTACATTTGCAGTTTGAGACCCTTCATTCTGGGGGCTTTTCATTGTTTGCATTCCAAAGTCAGTTTTCTCAGTGTCTGCTCTCCCAGGCATCTGGGAGAGACCCATTCTGTTCTTTTGGTTTTTCTTCATTTCTGTAGATTTTTCTCCCTCTCCCCCTTTCCCTCCCCTTCTTCAATTCTGTTTTTGAGGGAAGATGGGGTTGCTTTTATTTCTTTTCTACAATGACCTGTTCTTCCTTATGAGGGTCTTCTTGCTTTGTTCACTTTTCCCTCTGCTTTACAGTCTGTCTATTCAGCAGTATGTAGTCTTGGTCCATTCAGAGAATCTCACCAGTTCACCTATGCCGTCACCATCTTGCTTCCTGCCCTACTTATTTTTTTAAAATCTAAATCTAAATAGAAATCATATCCTGGCATGGATATGATAATCACATTAAAAAATCTATGTATCAATATTTTCTGCTAGAAAGTTTAGAAAAGGTGTAGTTCAAATGTATTGGTAAATAGAAATTAAATTATTAAAATTTATATTATTTAGTTGTTTGTGATAAAATATATGAATCTTATTGTTCACCTTGTGAGACTCCTTGGTTTGCGATTTGTAGGTTGCATTGGTCATGTCTCTGTGTTTTCTCAATGGCCCCAAATACACAGACTATTTTTTGGTGTGTGTAGTAGTTGTAACATTTACCATTGCTACTTTGTGTTTAGGTTGTTGGTTGCTTAAACATTCAAGATGACCACTTATCTACCTGATCCTGAATTGTACCCCACATCTTTAAAATAAAAAAATAAAAAAGAAATTTCTTTGTCTTGTCCAACTATATCTTGCAGGTGATGCTTTTGGCAGGTAGTGAAACTCTGGTTGTGTTACCAGGAGAAGGGGTGCTCCTTTGGGAGATGGGTTGGCGAATAGGCTCTTGTGTTCATGTTTGGAAAGAATTCGCAGACACACACAGAATAGCAAAACGAGCAAGTAGCTTTATTAAGCAAAGGACAGTACTCTCAAGAGTGGAGAGTGGGCAGAAACAACCAACAGAAAGCTGCTGCTTCTGCTTCCAACTATTGTTGAGGTATAACTTTTATTTGTAGGGGCACTGAGAGGTGGGTTTTGGGGTGGTCTTTTCCTAGTGATGGTGGTCTTAGGACTGGGTTACTGTTACTCCTTCCTCATGTTGTGCAGGGAAGTTTTAGGTCTTATAGGGTCATACTGGTATTGTCATGGCATCCGGTGTGTGATAGGAGTGAGAGGCTCCTCTAGGGTAATTTTATGTTAATAGTAATATAATGAAGGTAAAAGTAGGTCATGATTATCTTAGGTCAGCCTTGGCTATTGATGTGCATGCTCCAGGTGGTCTCTAAGCTAGCTCTTGCCTTCGTGGTCAGCTCCCATTTGATGGCAAGCATCCGGATAGAGGGACTACAGTATGGCAGGTGTATCTGATTTGTCTAACAGGTAGGTAGGTTTGAAGTTTCCTATAGTTAGGCCATTTTGCTTCTATGCATGATTTTGCACCAGCTTGCTGCAGAGATCATTGGAACTTTCCAAGAGCCTTAAAATTTTCCTAGGCTAACCTGCCTACTCTATCAGTTGTGTAACTTTTAAATCCTTCCTACATATGTAAGAAGTATACATAATGATTCATTAGTGCAATTTGAGTTAGAAATATTAATATCATTAAAACAAGGGTATAGATGAAAGGAGATGGGCACAAGTTGATAGTTGTTGAAATGGGAGGATAAATTAAATATCTCCATAATAAAAAATACCAGCTTTTGCTCATTGTTACCACAGTAAACCTTTTCTACAGTGACGATTTTCAATGGTTTGCTGGTGTCCTTTATGTGCACATATATGATACTAGCCATGTTCTTCATATCACTTTCCTGAAAATGACCTACATGTTAAACAACAAAGGAATGTTAAGTAAATTACATCTTTATAGACTTAGAGTCTATGATACTGAGTGCTCTATCACAGAAACAAAGACCTGAGTATCATATGTTCTCACTCATAAGTGGACCTTGAACAATTATTGTAGTACATAAGAAAAGGATGGTCAGTAGTAGGAAATTGCCAGGGGGGCGGGGGCGGGATTGGCAGTAGTGGGATTCTGCTGGGGGAGAGGGAGCACACCTCATCAGCAAGGGTACCTGCATAATGAACACTTGTATACCTAATCCTGTATTGTACCCCACATCTTTCAAATAAAAATGAAAAAAAGAAATATCAATATGATCACATTTAAAGATCATACAAATAAAACACAATTTAAAGCAGTAAACCTGCAAGTTTGTTAGGCACCATTTTTAGTGACCCTCACTATCAGACACCATTTGGTGTGGAATTTAAATTTTTAACTTAGAGTCAAATGATTTCCTTAATTAAAATGCATCTGGTGGAATACAACTCAATGTCTTTGGGCCAAATAGCATATTGTCCAATGAATAAAGAAAAGGAAAATCACTACCACTCTGTGTCAATTCTTTTTCTTTGTAAAGTAAGGTTAATCATATCAACCATATCAGCACATAACGTTATTGTGAAGCGTAAGGAAGAAAATGTGTGTGAAAATACTTTGCAAATGTGAGGCATTATCCAAAGTATTGAAAAACGAGGGGGATGGAAAATGTTTCCGAAGGCCTATCGGCAACTCAGCAGCGTTCGCCTTCCTCTAGGATCTTCCTTACATCTTGGAAACTGGCCGACTGGAACCTCAGTTCTCAGAATCCTGGCATCTATATGTGATTTGAAGGACTAAAGAGAAGCGTCCTTTCTCTTACTGCTTCAGTGGCAATGGGCAGATGCCTGAGAAGCAGTATGAGATTTCCAGAGGTCTCTGGGCACTTCCGTGAAAATCACGCACCATGGTGCAAAAGCAGCTGTGTTCCTTGACAGCAAACTCCCACAATGCCTTTAATTTTCTAAGTTTCTGAAGGACTCTGAAAGTTAGAGCTGTTTTTTTATCTGAACTTCATTCCACCAGTCCTTCCACTAATTGTGTAATCATCTAATTTACTGTATGTAACATCTTATTGCTTGAAATACTTAGAATGCATTTTCTGAATAAATCCTGACTGATGCAAGAAATAAGCTTTAAAATCAAATAAATGGTGACTTAATCATGTTCTCTCAAGCTCTGTTTCAAATGATAGTAGCCACCAACAACTATCTACCTCTGATCTTTCAATATCACCATGTCAGTATAAGGCAGACAAAATGAGTTTCATCCATAGACAAGCTTCATGGATATTATCTGGCTCCTGTTTCCCCCCCCCCAAGGAGAACTGCCTTCCCATTTTATACCTGGAATTATTGATGTGAAGACACCAAATTATGACATTTACTTTTATATTTGGGATCTGAGAGGTGTTCCTTTTTTCTACCCCAAAATAGACAAAGTGTAGAACACTAAAAAATTCTCATGAAATAGTAAAATTATCACACTTCATATTTTTTTCCTGTTAATTTCGCATCTTTATTATAGCTAGGACTATTTATACTGACTTTTAAAAATTCTGGTTATCACCCAGACTTTCCTCCATTTTTGTACATCTAATAATTTTTGTTGTGTGCTAGACATTGTAAATGTCATATTTTTGAGAGTCTAAATTATGTTGTCTTTCTTTATGGAGTGTTGATTTTCATTTTGACAGGAAGTTAATTTACTGATGATTCAGTTTGGTTCTTTTGAGTTTTGTTTGAATGGGTCTACAGTAACCCTTACATTATGACTAAGATATGCCCTTTCTCTGTGTTTTGACCTTCCTGAGGTCACACAAGAAATAGTTAAAAAGATACTGAATGCTTAGAAAGTTGAAGGAGATCTATGGGTGAATCCCAGAATTGTGTGATCTCTGGAAGCTTCATTCAGTCTACAGACTTTTAGTAGTTGATCCCTGTCAGAAACTCAAAATTTCACCCTGAGCATATACAACTAAGGATTCAGGGTAACTCCTAATAGACTTTTGTGTTTTCTATTTTGCATAGCTTCTTCCTCTCTGGCACTCTGTCTAGCCAACTATTCTATCTCAGCAGTCTCTAACTCCGGTATTTATGTTATACACCCAGAGACACTGATTCAGGCTGTCCCTCTCTTTGAGACAGTTTAAAAGTGTGTGTAGGATGAAATCCAGGGTAAAAATAGATCTTGAGTTCTGCGTCCTTCTTTTCACAAAGATCACAGTTCCATACTTTCTTTTGCTTGATGCTTGAAAATATCCACCTTATATATTTATCTTGTTTTATTGCTATTTACTATAAACGGGTAAATCTCATACCTATTAATCCATTATGACTGAATTTCCAGTAGTAAATAATTACTTTTCCTTGTACTAGTCTCATGTGTAAATGTGATACAAGAAACTTTTGTATCTTGTTAATAGCATGGACATAAATCTAAAACCTGGAAGAGATCAACACCAAAAGAAGTTGAGTCCAACACACTGAATCGACCTAACCTTGAGGAACACCTTGTCTCCTGAATTTCTAGTTATGTGATAATATAAATGTCTTCAGCATTACATTCAGTTTGAATTACATTTTCTGTTACTTGCAGGCAAATCATTTTGACTGATACAAGCCTACACATATGTTTTTCGAATCAAAAGTTAAATTACATTCTAATGCACTGTAAAAAAATATTCAGATTATTTTTGTACTGAGTTTTTATATGGTAAACATTACATGAAATAAATGCTCTATTGGCTGGGGCTGAATACAATAAATTTTTCATAAAATCACATTTTCTACAATTAATTTCTCAATGCTTTTAATATTCTACTAATATTTATTTAACATTGCTAAACATTGATAATACAATGGTGAAAAATCAAAATAATGTGTGAGCTTGTGTTTGTGAGCACTTATGTACACATTTGACCAAAGAAAGGCCTACAAAGAAAGGAAGAAAATGTCAAAACAAGTTACCATAAGTGTAGACAGGATTAAAGATTATGTTTACTTTTCTTTTTATAATTTTCTAGAAAGTTTATATTCTAAAAATCTGATATTTATGATATAATACTATATATCCAGCCCTCAATATATTAAGGTACATATTAATTTTGTCTTTTAATTTTTACAACAAAAGATAGAAATTATAGTATTCTCATTTTATTGATGAGGAAATTAAAGTTTTGATTTTGAGTAAATTGTCCAAGATGAATCAGTGGAGGAGATATTACCTTTGTAATTAAAAAACAACATGAAAGGTAATTCTCCTTTAGAAAAATAATGATGTGGCAATGCTTTTTTTTTTTTCTTCTTTGAGTTGAACTCTCTGTCACCTAGGCTGGAGTGCAGTGGCATGACCACAGCTCACCGCAGCCTCAACCTCCTGGGCTCAGGCGATCCTTCTGATTAGCTGGGACTACAAAGTGCTGGGATTATAGACGCCTATGATATGTTAAGTGACAAAAAGCAGTTGCAATACAATGGTCTCAGAAGACCCTTGTACTATCCTGGTTACAGACTGGGGAGATTTTTGACATTGGACACATGACAAATATTTCTTCTCTTAGAAAAATAATGGGACCAATGAATTGAAATAAGCTTTCCTAAGCTCAGTATCACAATAGTTTGAGAGAACATATTGTGTCTAAAAGATCTATATTAAAGTCTTCTTTTCTGGAATTCTGGTTTATTATTCTTTTAATGATTTTTATCAGGGAGCAAAAAACTGCTGCTTGGTGCTTCAATGAAACCAAGAAAAAAAGTTGTGATTTGATGGTAATATTTTGCTTTGAAGAAATTTCCGGGTTGTGTACACAAAGCTTGACTATGAGAGATCTCTTTTTTGCCTAGATATTTGTTCAAGAAAGGAACCAGATAATCTACATATTTGAAAGAGAAATTCTCACCAGCAGATGATTGGGAAACACTTTAGGTAATATCTGACCCAAGTACCTGACCCATACTAAGCATTATCTTGGTTAAAACTAGATGATTAAATGTCTAATTGAGCTTGTCTCTTACCTCTGTTTTGAAAAGAAACTCAAATAAGATAACCTTGGTGTGGACAAGGACCATGTTATGTTGTTTCTGCTAATTTGCATTTATAATTTTTCTTATTACTTATGTACATATTACTTATATAATAAGAAAATGTATTATTTAAGAATTTTAGGATTGTAGTGAGTCTTAGCTATAATGTAGTTCAAACTCTCTTTTCCACCCCTTTTATAGTTGAAAATGCAGAGGCCGGTTGAGGGTAAATCCCTATCTCATATGGAACTGTGTGTAGTGATACTGATTAGTAGTGCTTTGCTAAAGATTTGGCTGAATCACTAGCTAAAAATTTATTTATTTATTGCATAGCACTTTTTTTGCATCCTGATTGGAAAGCTTCTTCAGATTTTTTTTAAAATAAAGGAATAATTCGAACAATTCTCAAGTGACTGAGAATCTTTAGGACCTGGAAAAGCATTTTCATTTTTTCTAACTGCATGGGGATTTCACTGCCAGATATTTAACAAGGATATTTTGTAACATTTTCTTCTTGCCATTTAAAAATATTGCTGCTATAATCTCTAGTCCATCCAAAAATAGACTTTGTGGTTTTTTTCATTCATAGAGATTGCACTGAAGTGCTCTTTCTGTTCTTCCAATACGAGCACAGTTTCTTTTGAAAAGTGATTTATCTGAGTGGTTTACAAATGCTTAAAAACTTTGGAGATACCGGCTTATGAAGGTCAAGTACTCTTTGCAAAAATGGCATTTCACAGAGTGAGATCTTCATTAACTTGGTTTAGTATTCCTTTTGCCTCTGATTCTTCTTGGCATCTTGATTCTGACACGCAGCATCGATGTTTTCACAGAAGAATAGAATTCATAGCATTCAAATGTAGTTCTTCAAGAAGATTTTCTAAATTTAAAAAGCCTTTGTCTTACTTTCCTTTTTTTTTCATCTTTTATACATGCATCATTCAGGATTTAGTTTGAGGGCAAGAAAGAAAAAACTTGGTCAAGCGTTGCTTAAAATATGGGTTTATTTTTGTCACATACAAGAAATCCAAAGGCGATTGTCTGTATAAATTCAGTTATTCAGGCATGTCATCAAATACTATGATTCTTTCTATATTCTCCCTTTACCAACTTGAGCTTGTTGGCGTCTTCCTCGTGGTTGCAGGATAATTTTGAAATAAATCCTATCTAAACTGAGTAAGGTTTTTGGGTTTTTGGAGTCATTTCTCTTTTAAGAAAACAATGAACATTCAGCCAAGTGGTATATAGATTTCAGAGAAGCCTGTATTGAAAAGGTGTTTAGGAGCTGCAGAGGTTGGTGAGAACTTCCTCCCTTCCTCCACTCAGCTTTTCACATTTTGCTTCAATCCAGGCCTGACCTTTGGCCCCAACTCCCTATCAGAAAATAGGATGTTAACCTCTGGAATACTGGTGTCTACTGCAAGGCTGGAACTGAATCAAGCTGTTAAATGGGGGCATTTTGGGTTTAGATTGGGTAATCATAAATAATAAGTATGTCTCACAAAATCCTGTAACGGTGCTATCTGGAGACCCCAACCTTTTAGAGATCAGGCTTAACCATTAATCGTTTGTGAGACTCCTTCCCTGGTTTCTGGAATTCCTGTGGCTTCTTCATCTTACTTTTTGCCTCCTTTTTCTGCTTCTTTGTTCTTGAGGTTATGCTTTTTCTTTTAAGCCTCAAATTTAAAGATGAGGCCAAATTCTCCACAGTTCTTCAGAAAAGTCCAATTCAATGTTTTATAAGTTTAATATCTTTACCAAAGGTCTTTGGGGGCCCAATGTCTGTGACTCAGTCTTCCCTCATTTTGCTGGCCTCATGCTCCACACTGTGGAGTCTTGTTCAAGTCCGCAGCCCGACTGGGAAATCAGTTCGGTCTCCTGCTTCAGCCACTCTTGCAGGAACTATCACCAGGCAAACCCTTTCCCCGGCTTCCCCGGAATTTGGGGGCAATAAATCATTCCGTAAATTGTTCAATCCCTCTATTAGTCAAAGAGATTTTTTTGTTGATTTCGACAGAAACCCGACTCAAAGTTATTAGGGAAAAGTGGGAATTTGTTGACTCATAACACTGAAAAGTCTAAATGTAACATTGCCTTATCAGAGTTTGATCCGGGAATTCTCATGGCTGCATGGGGACTAGATTATTTTCTGACCTGTCTCTATATTCCCTAGTATTGCTTCACTCACAGACATGCTATGCTTGTATGTTGTCTTCATTTGTTTTGTGATCTTATTTTAAAATTTCATTTCATTTTTATTATTTATTTATTTGAGTTGAGATCTCACTCTGTCGTCCAGGTTGGTGTGCAGTAGCACGATCAAGGCTCACAGAGCCTCAACCTTCTAGGCTCAGGCAATCCTTCCATCTCAGCCTTCTGAGAAGCTGGAACTACAGTTGTGCACTAGCATACTTGACTTTTTTTTTTTGTAAAGATGAGGTCTCACTATGTTATCTAGGCTGGGCTCAAATTCCTGGGGTCTGGTAATCCTCCTGCTTCAGCCTCCCAAAGTGCTGGGATTATGTTCATGAGTCACCATGGCTTTCCAAAATTGTTTATTTTTATTGCAATATGACAGTTTGGCATTTACAAATCTTTCTCAGTAGATACCTACAGAACACTCCACCCAACAACCATAGGATATACATTCTATTCACCATCACATGGCGCATACTCCAAGATTGAGCATATCCTCAGCCATAAATCAAGCATAAACAAATTTCATAAGATCAAAATACTACCATGCACCTTCTCAGACCACAGTGGAATAAGAATAAATATTAACACCAACAAAATTCCCCCAAAACTCACAAAGATGTGGACACTAAACAGCATGATGCTGAACGACTCCTGGGTCAACAAGGAAATCAAAACAGAAATTAAAAGATTCCTGGAAACAAATGAAAACGAAGAAACAGCTTACAAATCTTTCTCCACAGACCATCTGGCTCCAGGATCTGCTGCTGATCAACAATTGTGTGATCTGGAATAAGTCACGTAACTATGTTAAATAGGTGTAATACTATTACTTATGTCAGAGGATTTTATAAGATTGCACAAATTGATTTATGTCTTGGATTTTTTTTTTTTTTTGAGTTGGAGTCTCACTCTGTCGCCCAGACTGGAGTGCAGTGGCCGCTCCCGGCCACCGCAGCCTCGACCCGCTGGGCTCCGGCGATCCTTCCGCCTCAGCCTTCCGAGTAGCCGGAATAACAGGCGTGCGCTACCACTAATTTTTTGATTTATTGTAGAGATGAGGCCTCGCCAAGTTGTCCAGGCGGGTCTCGAACGCACGGGGCTCAGGCAATCCACTCATCTCAGCCTCCCAAAGGCGCGGGATTACAGGCTGAGCCACCGAGCCCGGCTTACTTTGTGTTTTTATATAGGCTCTCTTCTTGTAGTGCCTTCCTTAGGGTGCTAGCCTGACATTTTTGAAGTTTGGTGACTTCAGAAAAGGAGCTTCTTGTATATTTCAGTAATTTTCACAAAAGCCTCAGATTTGATTCTCAGCTGGGCAAAACATCGGGTTACCTGTCCATCCTTGAACCAATCATTGTGACTACTGGGAGTGGCCAGATCTGGGACACGTGCACATTCCTGGATCTTGGAGGGGCGGAGTCATTCCTACTTTCCCACTCAAGTCATACAGACTGAAGACTGTGCTGCACAGAGAAGAATCTAGAAACTCAGAAAAAATGAGGTGAGCTGGGATGGAGAAAGTGGAGAAGACAGATCCCAAAGCAAGGTCTGGTCTGAACTACATGTCCGCACAAACCAGGTAATCTCCAACAATAACCCTCCAAAAGAATATGGGATGATTCATGTTGCCTTTTCCCCCCAAGAATGAATGGAGCTATTAAAAATAATGTTTTCCTCATACAAGTAAAAGCACAAATTTATGTGGAAGTTTTGATATGGTTAAGAGGGGACTTTAGTACTTAAAAATTCTCTGTATGAAGTTTTTAGAAGAAAAAAATAACTTATTAAATAAAATTATAGTTCCATTTTATGGTAGAGCAAAGGAGGAACCAGGAAATAAAAGAAAAGAGAAAGAAACACTTAAAAGAGAAATATTGACAGAGGATGCAAATTCTTCTGTTTGGTAAAAGGGGGCTGCAGATTCGTAGAGATAAACCATTCTCAACACACTTCAGATTTTCCTTGAACTTCTGGGCTATGTATTTCACTGACTTTTACCCTGAAATGACTTGACTAGCATCAGTAAATACGGGGCATTTAAGTTGCTATTTTTACCTTTCTGAATCTGCAGCCGACGTTGCTAATCCATCTTGGCACTCTATTATTTCAAGTCTGCATGTAGCCTTAGGATGTTCTTAACAAGTTGTTCAAGGCAGCCACCGCCAGTTAATCAGAGTTGACATGAGATATTAAACCTATTTGTTATCCTGGAATTAGATGTACACTTTGACAGACATACCAGATTTTGTCTTGGAATACATTAGCAGTACCCAGTGTGGTATTATGACCTTGAAGACTGGATCTAGATTGGGTGCAGCCCATAAATGGGGGATTCTTTATGAGATACAAGGATGTAACATGAACCCTGAGTTGTCGTGGAGCAGTTAGGGCGTTCCAGGATGATGTCAGGAGATCAGTCGAATAGCTAGTGTGTCTTGCCTTTTCCCATTCCACTGCCTGAATCCAGAAACTGCACAAGGGTCCTTGAAATTCTCTGACTCTGAACTAAGTGAACGCTGGTGATACTGATGAATTTGAAATCAGAAGAAGAAAGAGGAGGTTACCGGCATTTCTGTTTTATTTTTGTAAAGATATTGATTACATTTTGTAGAAGAAGTTTTCATATGGAATTGCAAAAGCGGCCACAAAAGTTTTTTAAATGAACATTTTTTGTTCATTTAAATGAATGTTTTAAAATGAGCACTTATTTAGTTGGAGAACAGAATAAGGTGATGACCAAAAGGAAGTCATAATTGCATGGAAAATAGAATGAAAGTGCAAAATGGCTAGAGGGGCATAAAGAGTCTGCATTTTATCTTATTCCTACCCTTACTTAAATGTTAATTTTCACCCTGAATCATTAATACTCCATTTGCTCTAAATTATACTTATTAGTTAATGTATCAGAGGTATTAATCTTATTCTTCTCTTACATAAAAAATCCATTTACTTTAGAGAAATTAATATAAAAAATAGAGCATGGCAGGGTCCCATTAAAAGTATACAATAAGCAACAGACAGTATAAGAAGTTTCCATCCAATTTTCCTGGGTATTTATAAAGCATATTAAAAAAAACCCCACAAGAAATATTACCTAAATGCTCAGGAGTTTTTCATTTCTCAGTTGAATTTGAGAATTACAGATTCCAGTTATTAAGTAGCTTTCAGGGGTATAGCCTCTGTCATGTTTAGTACTAAATATATAAACTATATATTTAATATATAGTTTATATATAATATATACAGTCCTAAATATATAAACGAACACAAAAATAGTTAACTGCTTATACCAGTGGTCAAAGAACAGGCTTACACTAATAGTGAAGCTAGAAGGAGTGATCAGCTTTGGATGACTTAAAAATAATAGAAAATTCAATCTTATGATTTCTTTTTGTTCCCCCTCAGTCTTACTCTGTCACCCAGGCTGGAGTGCAGTGACACATTCATGGCTACCACAACCTTGACCTGCTGGCTTGGGCGATTCTCCTCCCTCAGTCTTCCAAGTAGCTGGAACTACAGGTGCTGCAACCATGCCTGGTTAATTTTTTGATTTATTGTAGAGATGAGGTCCCACAAATTTGCCCAGGCTAGACTTGAACCCTGGGACTCAGGCAATCCTCTTGCTTCTGCCTCCCAAAGCACTGGGACTACAGGTGTGAGCCACCATACTTGGCAAGGTATGTAAGGAGCTGATCTATAAATGCATCCAATACACAATAGTCCCGCCCCTTTTCCTGTATCCTGCTCAATTCTGCACTTGCCTGACTCCTAAACTTTTGGCTTCATGTCTTCTTGGCTTGTTTTTTCTTGCACCTGACCTTTTTGGAGGACTTTTCTTGGAAAGAGCTGAGAAGATAGAGTGATCTGCAACCTCAGCTAAAGTGTGTGGCAGAATGAGACAAGGGGTATTTTGAAAGGATTGATAAATATACAGAACAGGGGAAGAACTGTGGATTCTGAGCCACAGCACAGGAACCAAGAGCACTGAGCACGGAGCATGGAATAGACATGACATTCCAGAAGCCTGGGCTAGCATTGTGAATCATAGTTCATGGAGCTTGAAAGCAGCTATCCAAAAGGCAAGATGCTGAAATAATAGGTAATTTGTCCAACTAAGACTTGAATACACATTGAAAAATTTTAAGTAAGATAGAACAAGACAAACATTTGAGAAATAAGGTGGGTCTGTGAGGACTTAATATGCTGGGTGTGTCTTTGAGATTGCCCAGAAATACTGGTGGCTACCTACATATGAATTTATACACTGAAATGTTATAAGTGCACAAAAGAATAAGTGACTAACAGCCCTTGCTTCTGCATATCTAAAGACAAGAGATTATACAAATCTTAAACAGTTATATATGAGTAAATAAACACCTAAAACAATGTACTTTGCTTTGTCGTCTACTTCTATGGAGAAAGTTGCAGAGAGACAATAGAGGTGAAGGAAGAAGTGAATGGGGTTCAGGGTCTTTATGGGAGATGAAACAGAGGTACAATTATCCTCAGAAAAATAAAGCCTCACACTGAACAGAAAAATACTGAAAAAATATTCTTATTCTGATATGTAAGACCATTGACACCTGGGACATTGAAAAGCAATGACTCATAAGTGCTGGATGTGAGATACTAGTTTGAGAAGGATACCACTTTGATAATAGAAGGGGAACACGGGTGGGTGCAGTGGCTCATGTCTGTAATCCCATTGCTTTGAGAGGCCAAAGAAGGAGGATCACTTGCCAGGAGTTCAAGACCAGTCTGAGCAACATGGTGTCATCCTATCTCTACAAAAACTAAAAATTAGTTGGGTATGATGGTGTGCCTCTGTAGTGCTAACTACTTGGGAGGTTGAGGAGGGAGGAGCGCTTAAGTCCAGGAATTTGAAGCTACAGTGAGTAGTGTTTCTACGGGTATACATCCATAACAAACTAGTGGAAAAAGAAATCAAGAAGGCAATCTCATTTACAGTAGCTACAAAATAAAATAAAATATCCGGGAATGAGGGTGGGGAAAGACAGCTGACTGGAAATATCAGACTCTCAGCAAAGGAGTCTGAAAGGGGGAGAGAGGGTCTACCTGGAAACCCAAGCTGAGGTCATCTGGAGACATGGAGAATGGACAGCTCCAAGTACTAGCCACCCCCCAAAGCAGCTCCAAAATGAGATCAAGAGAGCACTCTTGGAGAACAAAGTGGTAAGTGAATCAGAGGGCTTTTTACATACCCATGGTAAGTCTCTGCAGTCCTTGCCAAGGGAGAGACAGTCTAGGTCCTCTCTCCATATCCCCTCCTGCACAGGCCAGGTGCAGAGTGCTACTTGGAACTGGAACAGAGGTACCAACTGGATCCACATGGGGCCCCGGGAGACTCAGGTTCCTTGTGAGCCCTGGTGCCAGTGGCCATCAACTTCCCCAAGGAGAGGCACTATGGGGCACACCCTGTGGGGGTGGTCTGCGCTGCTTGGATGTGCTCCCCTCCCTCCCTCTGCAGCCCCCAAACAGGGCAATGCATCTACTTTGGGGATGTTTCTCCAGTGGTGCCGCATCCAGCCTGGCCCCAGTTCAGGGCTGTCAACATGACTTGCCCTCGGGGGGCCACCATGCATGTGATTGCTCCTTTCACAGAGCAGGGCAGGAACTAGGAGGCAGTGCACCTCTGCACAGGATGGCAACTGTAGCCCTCTCCTGTGGACTGAGGGAGAAATGCCAGTTCTCTGCCAGCAAGGCAATGGCCAACCTTCTACCACTATGTGAGATGACCAAATTTGCCTATAGGAGGAGGCCACTTCATGCCTCCCCTCCTGTCCCAGAACACCTGTAGAGATCTGTGGGGCACCTACCTAAGAGCCAGTTCTGCCGATGAGATGCTTGGGCTCAGGAGGGAAATGCTCCCAGACAGCCAGGGTTTCTGGTACTTGCGCCAGAGGGAGGGGAAAGCCCCTGATTTGGAAGAAAGGACTTGTTCTGTCCCCACCAGACTTCACAGTGATACCCTAGGTTGCCACCTTCCCTACCAACTCTGTCCCTTCCACAGGTGAACCAGAGAAGGGAGGTCAAGTAAGACTACAGCACAAACTGTCACCTGATAATAACAACTTTATCAAATAAAAAAATAAAGCAAAAAATAAAAACAGAAAAGACTGCCCTCACAGATGAGGAAGAACCTGTGAAAAAACATCAGCAATCCCCAAAGCCATAGTGATATGATACCCACAAAGGGGTTTCTTAAATCTCAAGAATGGAACCCATCCAAAATGACCTGTCTCTGAAGAAAGACATAGAATTCAGATTGTGGATGACAAAGAGATTCAGTGAAATCCCGGACAGAGTGTACATCCAAATCAGCAAGCCCACAAAATCCATACTGGAAGTGAAAGTTGACTTTGTCATTCTAAGAAAGAACCAAACTGAGCTTTTGGAAATGAAGAATTCTCTCCTGGAATTTCAAAAACAAGAGCAAGCCTTAACAGAAGAGTCAACCAATCAGGGGATGAAATCTTAGAGCTTAAAGATCAAATTATTGAGCAAACCCAGTTGACAAAAATAAGGAGAAAATAAATAGGAAAAATAAGCAAAGCCTATGAGGGGTCAGGGAGAGACCAAATCTATGGCTTATTGGCATTCTTGAGAGAGAAGGGGAAACTGAGAACACCCTGGAACAAGCCTTCCAAGCTGTTCTCCAAGAGAATTCCCCAGTGAATGAGAGAGTTTTACACACAGCCATGCAGACATAAGAAATTCAGAGAACTCTTGTGAGGTATTACACAAGAGGGCCATCCTCAAGGCACATAATAATCAGATTTGCTAAGGTGAGCATGAAAGAATAAAAATCCTAAAGACAGTTAAAAAGAAGAGACAGACCGCTCACTAAGGGAAATTCATCAGAATTGTAGCAGACGTCTCACCAGAAACCTTGCAAAACAAAAGGATCTGGAGTTCTATCTTTAACATTCTTAAAAAGAGCAATTTCAGCCAAGAATTTCCTACCCCCACCAAGCAAAGCTTCATTAATGAAGGAGAATTTTAATTCTATGCAATCTCTAAGAGAAAATGCCATCTTCAGACCAGCCCTTCAGTGGATGCTGAAGAAAGTTTCAGACCCAGAAATGAGACTGTTTCCACTTATCAAAAGTGCATAGGTAAGCACAGAGTTTACAGAGCATACAAATCAGCCACAAAGTCTAGAATGCAAAGCAGCTTCTTTATAACAATATGAACAAACCCCATAAATCAATAATTAACTTAAACAGGAATGAATTGAATGGAAGAATGGAAAATTGGATAAAAAGTATTATTCATCCTTCTTCTACCTTTAGGAAACCTATCTCACCGCAAATGACAACAGGCTCAAGGTAAAGAGTTGGTGAAAGATCATCCAGGGAAATGGAGTAGCTATTCTTATGTCAGATAAAGCAGACCTTAAGCTAATAAAAGTTGAAAGGTCAGAGAAGGGTACTACATAGTGACAAAGGGCTCAATTCACCAGCAAGGAATATCTATCTTGAATGTATATGCATCCCACATAGGAGCACCCAGATTTATAAAGCAATTGCTAATTAATCTAAGGACACAGACTGCCATTAAATAATACTTGGAGACTTCTGTACTCCACTAAGACAAGTCATTGAGCAGAAAACTAACAAATATATCTGGAAATTCAACACTGAACCAATTAGATCTAATAGACATAACAGAACACTTCACTCAACAACCAGAGAATATCCTTTCTTCTTATCAGCACATGGAACATACTGTAAGATTGACCACATACTTCTCAGACCACAGCAGAATAAAAATAAATATCACCACCAACAGGAACTTTCCAAAACACACAAATACATGGAAATTAAAAATTATGCTTCTGAATGGTTTTTGGATTAACACAGAAATCAAGACATAAATAAAAAAAAGTTCCTAGAAACAAATGAAAACAAAGGCATAATATACAAAAATCTCTGGGATACTATGAAAACAATGCTGAAAGGGAAGCTTATAGCATTGCACGTATACATCAAGAGAGAGATTCAAGTAAACAATCTAAAAATTGCACTTAAGTGATCTGGAAAGATAAGAAAAATTCAATCCTAAATCTAGTAGAAGAACAGAAGTAAAAAAAAAAAAAAAAAATGAAGGATCACCTAGTCGAAAGCTGTTTCTTTGAAAAGATACATAAGATTGACAGACCTCTGGCCCAATTAACAAAAAAGAGAGAAAGAGAGAGGGAGGGAGGAAGGGAGGGAGAAAGGGAGGGAGAGGGAGAGGAAGGGAAAGAAAGTGAGGGAGAGATAGAGATAGATAGAAAGAATTTGAATCAGCACAATCAGAAACAAAAATCAATGTTACAAACAACCCTGAAGATATACAAAAGATTATCAGAGGTTATTACAAACATCTGTATGCAAGTAAGTTAGAAAATCCAGAGGAAATGGAGAATTCTTGAAAATACACAATGTCCCAAAATTGAAACAGTAAGAGATTGAAACTCTAAACAGACCAATAACAATCCTAGAAATTTATTCAGTAATAAGAAAACTCCCTGCCAAAAACAGTCCTGGGCCAGATGGTTTCCCATCCGAATTCAACTAGATATACAAGGAAGAGTGGATATCAATTCTACTGATAACATTTTAAGCAATTGAGAAAGAAACCATTCTCCCCAGCTCATTCTATGAAGCCAGCCCCATCCTGATACCACAAAATGGCAAAAACTCAACAAGAAAAGAAAAATTCAAGTCAATTTCCCTGATGGAAATAGATGCAAAAATTCCCAACAAGATACTGACAAATTGCACCCAAGAGTACATTACCAGGATTATTAATCATAACCAGGACTTCAATCCTGGGATGCAAGGATGGTTCAATATTTGCAAATCAATAAAATGTAATCCACCACCTAAACAGATGTAAAACCAAGAACCACATGATTATCTCAATAGATATAGAAAAAGCATTTGATAAAATCCAATATCTCTTCTTGACAAAACCCACAAGCACCTAGGTATCAAAGAAGCATTCTTCAAAATAATAAGCACCAACAGTGACAAACCTGCAACCAACATCATGTTTAATGGGCATAAGCTAGAAGCATTCTCCTTAAGAACTGGAACAAGACAAGTATGTCCACTTTCACCATTCCTATTTAAGATAGTATGGAAAGCCCTAGCCTGAGCAATCAGGCAGGATAAATAAATTAGAGGTATCCAGATAGGAAAATAAGTTAAATTATTCCTCTTTACAGATGAAATGATTCTTTACCTAGAAAACCCTAGAGTCTGCCAAAAACCTCCTAGCACTGAGAGATGACTTTGGCAAAGTCTTGGGATACAAAATCAATGTGTAGAAATCAGTTGCATTTTTAGGCACTAACAACAAGCAGGCTGATAACCAAATAAAAAACACAATGCCATTCACAATAGCCACACAGACACACACACACACACATGCACACACGCACATGCACACACACACACACCTCTTGATATTTATTTAGTCAAACAGATGAAATATCTTTACAATGAGAGTTGCAAAACACTACTCAAAGAAATCAAAGACAACATAAACAAATGGAAGACCATTCCATGCTTATGGACTGGAAGAATCAACATCATCTAGATGTCCACCCTGTCCAAAACAATCTATAGATTCAGTGCGATCCTTATCAAACTACCAGTAACATTTTTCACAGACCTGGAAAAGACAATAAATAAATTCATGTGGAAGCAAAAAAGAGCCCAAATAACTAAAGTCATTCCCCAGCAAAAAGAATAGAGCTGGTGGCATCATACTCCCAGACTTCAAATTTTACTACAATTCTACAATAACAAAATCAGAATGGCAATGGTACAAAAATAGACATATGGACCTCATCTCTAAAATGAATGAATAAGATGGTGATGGCATAGGTGGAATTGTGAGATTCTCCGAACGTGAGTTAACAAAAAGGCTCTTACTTTTCTTTCCCCCTGCCCACTGCCTGCTGCACTGATCTGAGGCCCGGGGACCCTTGGTCCCACACAGGGCCAGATATTGTGGCCCCTGGCTGCTGCTGCTCCACTATACGTGACTCCCACCTGTGCAGGAGTCTCGGGTCTCGGCTCCCTCCCTGGCTACATCGTCTCGCCCAGCACCCAGCACCAAGTCGCCAGTCAACCAGGGAGGCTCTGGGTGTCCGCCCCTCAGAGATACTGGTTCCATTTCTGGTTCAAGTACCCTGTAAGGGGTCCAGGGCCACTCTTGCTGCTCACTGCCTGCCCTTTGGAGCTTTGGAGCTCTGGAGCTCTGGGCCCACCCTGGCTGAGGCACTCAGTGTGCGACCCCATGCTTGTGTAAGGGAACAGCATATCTTAAGGAGGTGCTGATTGGAGGCTCTCAACTCCAGAGGAGGGAACTCCTGACCCCCTCCTTCACCCCAGCCCACTGGTGGCACCCTGGATCCAGTGCCCAGCTGTGCAGCTGATCCCCGGTGCCTCCCACACCACCACAGTCCATCATAGTGGATCACCTAGGGATCCAGACAAGCAGAGAGAAAGGATCTACGAAATAGAAACTGCCACCTTGGCCATTCTCCAGGCTGAGACTTGCACTGCCCAGTCCACCTATGAGCAGCATCCACCTCGGTTCCTAAGGTAACGCCGCAAAACAGGAGACAAAGCCCCTCCCCTACGCTGAATCAGACAAAGGCAACTAAGCACTGCAGACCTCCCAGGCAGCAGGCTAAAAGAACAAACCCAAGCTATGAGTAAATCTAGCTGTCTACAACAAAAGCAAAGGGAAGAGGCTGGAGATCAGAGCTGAAGAGACTTCAGACACTCAGGAAAGGTTCCAGAGCTAGTCTGATTTCTTATTTTGACCTTTGATTTTATCATTTTGACTGTTTGTTTTGCTCACTTTTGTTTGCTTTTTGACTTAAACTATCAGTTTGTGTTAGGCAAGATGCATCAAAAGGCATGATTTTATTGGTCTGTCTTTGTGTAGCTACCAATATTCTTTAGGGAATATTGGTTGCATGTTTTTTTCACTTCTCTCTGGTCTTGTGTCTCTTTTTCACCTGTTAGTTGGTATGTATGTCTGTTTTCCTTCTCATTCTTCTCTCTTTCTAAATTCCTATTGACCGCTCCTTCCTCCATTATTTTCCTCTTTTGTACCTTCTTTTGTTCCAGGGACCAAACCTACATACTGCTGCACAGACAGATCGTACAGATTGTAAGGCAGGGGAAATAGGTTCCAGTGGGCTCATACACCGGTTGGTGGATGCTGGAATCAGCATATAGATTATGATTCACAGCTTCCCCCTCAATTAAGCCTCAAAACTGCAAAAAAGTACAGCTCGCAACCACACTCCAACCTCAAAAGTGAACAAAGCCAGAGGACCCTCATAAGGAAGAATAGAAGACTGCACAAGCAAAGCAAAAGCAACCCCACCTTCCTGGAAAACAGAATTAAAGAAGGGGAGGGAAAGGGGGAGAGAGAGAAAAATCTACACAAATGAAGAAAAACTAAAAGAAGAATATGGGTCTCTCCCAGACCCCTGGGAGGGCAGACATTGAGAAAACTGACTTCGGAATGCAAACAAGGAAGAGCCCCCAGAATTAAGTGATCTCAAACTACGAACCTAGATATCAAGACATTAATGGAGAGATTAAAAAGAATTGAAGAGAGACAAGAAGAAACTAGGAAGGAGCTGATAACTGAGATAACAGTAATAAAAAATACTGTGAATGAAATCAATAACAAGCTGATAAGCACGGAAAGCAGAATTACCCAAGCAGAAGAAAGAATCTTAGAGCTTCAGGACCAAAATATAGAAATAACCCAAACTGTTAAAAACACAGAAAACAAGCTCAAAAAGACAGAAAAAACCTTCAAGAGATGAGAGATTACTTCAAGAGACCAAACCTAAGAGTAATTGGCCTTCCTGAGGCAGAAAGAGAGACAGAGACCACACTAGAACAAACTTTCCATGCAGATCATTCAAGAAAACTTCCCTTATCTGATCAGTGATGCAAAAATTCAAACACAAGAGATTCAGAGAACCCCTGCAAGACAATAAATGAGAAGACCAACTCCTAGACACATAATAATTCGCCTAAAAAAATAGGCACAAAAGAAAAAATCCAAAAGGTAGCAAGAGAAAAAGACCAGATCACCTACCATGGAAGACCAATTAGAATAGCAGCAGATTTATCTATAGAAATACTGCAGGCTAGAAGAGCTTGGAGTCCTATCTCCTAAGTCCTAAAAGATAAAAAATTTCAACCAAGAATAAACTACCCAGCCAAGTTTAAGCTTCATCAGCAAGGGAGAATTAAAATCTTTCCCAGATATCCAATCCCTAAGAACTTATGCTGCCACCAGTCCACCTCTACATGAAACACTTAAAAAAGTACTAAACACAGAAGAAAAGGAAAAAAGAACAACATTCTTCACAAGAGTACAGGAAAAAGAATAAAATACACATGAACCAACCACAAAATCAAAAGAAAGACAAAAAACTAAGTGGAAGAACAACAACTCTATAAGAACTCTTATGATAGGGATGAACTCTCACGTTTCAATAATTAGCTTGAATGTGAATGGACTAAATACACCAATGAAAAGACATAGAATGGCAAAATGGATAAAATACCACCAGGCAACAATATACTGCCTTCAAGAAACTCATCTCACTAGAAAGGACAGGCATAGACTCAAAGGAAGACAATGGGAAACAAATTTTTAGTGGAATGGAACACAAAAGAAAGGAGGAGTCGCGATCCTAATTTCAGACAAAGTACCATTTAAGCTATCAAAAATTTAAAAAGATACAGAGGGCCACTATATAATGATAAAAGGTTCACTCCATCAACAAGAAATATCTATCCTAAACATATATACACCCAACATAGGAGCAGCAACTTTCATAAAGCAGCTTCTAGGAAAACTAAAGAAAGATATTGACTCTAGCACCATCATAACTGGGGACTTTAATACCCCTCTCACAACCCTAGACAGATCATCAGGACAAAAACTCAGCAATGAGATCTGGAACTTCAATGTGACTCTTGACCAAATGGACTTAATCGATACCTACAGAACACTCCATCCAAAGACCACAGAATACACATTCTACTCATCACCGCATGGAACGTATTCTAAGATCAACCACATAATTGAACATAAATCAAGCATAAGCAAATTTAAAAGGAACAAAATTTTACCATGCACCTTCTCAAACCACAGTGGAATAAAAATAAACATTAACACCAACAAGGTCCCCCCAAAACCCACAAAGACATGGGCACTAAACAGCATGATGCTAAACAACTCCTGGGTCAATGAGGAAATCAAAACAGATCAAAAGATACCTGGAAACAAAGGAAAATGAAGAAGCATCTTACCAAAATCTCTGGGACGTCATGAAAGCTGCAGTTAGAGGGGAATTTATATCCCTAAAAATGCACATGGAGGGGAATTTATATCCCTAAAAATGCACATGAAGAAAATGGAAGGATCACAACTTTACAGCCTAACAAGCCACCTAAGGAAGCTGGAAAAGCAAGACCACAAAAACCCTAATTTCAGCAGAAGAATCCAGATCACCAAAATAAAAGCCCAAATCCAGGACATAGAAGACAAAAGAATAATACAAAAAAAATCAATGAAACAAAAAGCTGGTTCTTTGAAAGGATAAACAAGATCGATGGTCCCCTAGCTAGACTGATCAAGAAAAAGAGGGAAAAAACCCAAATAAGCACAATCAGAAACACAAAAGATGAAGTCACATCTGACCCTGAAGAAATACAAAAGATCATTAGAGACTACTATGTACACTTGTATGGAAACAAACTTGAAAATCTTAAGGAAATGGAGAACTTTCTGTCATCACACAACCTGCCTAGGTTGAAACAAGAAGAAATTGAGACCCTAAATAAACCAATAACAATCAAGGAAATTGACTATGTAATAAGAAAACTACCTACAAAAAAAAAAAAAGCCCCGGACAAGATGTCTTTCCAGCTGAATTCTATAAGACATTTAAGGAGGAGCTGATACCAATCCTACTGAAGGTATTCCAGGTGATTGAGAAAGATGGAACTCTCCTCATATCATTTTATGAAGCTAACATCACATTGATACCCAAGTCAGGTAAAGACCCAACAAAGAAAGAGAACCACAGGCCAATATCTTTGATGAACATAGATGCTAAAATTCTCAACAAGATCCTAGTGAACTGTATTCAACAACACATCTCAAAAATCATCCATCATGACCAAGTGGGCTTCATCCCTGGGATGCAGGGCTCGTTCAACATTTGTAAAACCATAAATGCAATTAAATACACCAACAGATGTCAAAACAAAAACCACATGATTATATCATTAGATGCAGAAAAAGCTTTTGATAAAATCCAGCACCCCTTCTTGATAAAAATCCTCGAATATCTAGGCATACGGGGAACATACCTCAAAATAGTAAAAGCCATCTAGGAGAAACCCACAGCCAGCATACTCCTAAATGAACAAAAATTGAAACCTTTTCCCCTGAAAACTGGAACAAGACAAGGATGCCCACTCTCACCCCTCCTGTTAAATATAGTATTGGAAGTCCTGGCTCGAGCAATCAGAGAAGAGAAGGCAATCAGGGGTATCCAAATAGGAAAATAGGAAGTCAAGTTATCTTTCTTTGCAGATGACTTGATTGTGTACTGTGAAAACCCAAGAGAATCTGTCAAAAACCCCCTTACACTGATAAAGGCCTTTGGCAAAGTCTCAGGATATAAAATAAATGTGCAAAAGACAATCACATTTCTTTACACCAATAATAAACAAATAGGAACCCAAATAGCAAGCATAATTCCATTCACATTAGCCACAAAAAAATGAAATACCTTGGCATCTTCCTAACCAGAGACGTGAAAGACCTTTACAATGAAA
>NW_007248830.1:26368-115621 GCF_000164805.1 Carlito syrichta
CAAAGCCAAAGAAACCAACAAGAGAGCAGGGAGACAGCCTACAGACTGGGAAAAAGTATTTGCCAACTCCAGGTCTGACAAAGGCTTAACATCTTGGATCTACAAGGAACTCAATCATGCTGAAAAGAAAAAACAAACAACCCTATTATAAAGTGGGTAAAAAGATATGAACAGACACTTCTCAAAGGAAGACATTCAAGCAGCCAACAGACACATGAAGAAATAGAAATGTTCAACCTCACTAATCATCAGGGAGATACAAATCAAAACCACACTGAGATACCACCTAACTCTAGTCAGAATGATCATTATCAATAACTCAAAAAATAACAGTTGCTGGAGAGGGTGTGGTGAAAAGGGAACACTTCTACACTGTTGGTGGGAGTGTAAACTGTGCAACCTCTGTGTAAAACAGTGTGGTGATTCCTAAAAGCTCTAAATATCAACCTCCCATATGACCCTGCAGTTTCTCTACTGGGGAATATACCCTGAAGAACTCAAATCACTCAATAAAAAAGATACTTGCACACATATGTTTATCGCAGCATTGTTCACAATAGCAAGAACCTGGAAGCAACCATGCTGTCCATCAAAAGAGGACTGGATTAAAAAAATGTGGTACATATACACGATGGAATACTAAGCAGCCATAAAAAAGAACAAAATCACGAATTTCGCAGCAACCTGGATGGAACTAGAGTCTATAGTACTGAGTGACCTCTCACAGAAACAAAGATCTTAATACACATGTTCTCACACATATAGTGAACCTTGATCGTCCAACGTATTACCATAAGAAAATGACTAACAGTGGTGGGAAACTATGGGGGGGAGGGGAAGGGAGATGGGATTAATGGTAGTAAATATCTGTCTGGGGATGGGGAGACACCTATTATCAACAAGGGTGCATGAATGAAGCATATTTGTATACCTAACCCTTAACTGTACCCCCAATATCATAATAAAAAAATATTGATTATTAAAAAAAATAGACAATAAAATGAGATAGAGAATCCAGAAATAAAACCACAAACATTCAGCCCACTCATCTTTGCCAAAACCAACAAAACC
Organism: Carlito syrichta; assembly: GCF_000164805.1. Taxonomy (NCBI): domain Eukaryota; kingdom Metazoa; phylum Chordata; class Mammalia; order Primates; family Tarsiidae; genus Carlito; species Carlito syrichta. Next base: position 27,440 of record NW_007248830.1, read on the forward strand.
AAATATTGGGGTGGGGGCAGAAATCCTATTTATTTATCGTCAGGATCTCACTGTGTCATCCAGGCTGGAGTACAGTGGTGCTATCACAGCTCACCACAACTTACAACTCCTGGGCTCAAGCAATACTCCAGCATCAGCCACTCAAGTAGCTGGGAGTACAGATGTGTGCCACCACTTCCAGATGATTTAAAAAATTTTTTTTGTAGAGATGAGGTTTTGCTATGTTGCCCTGGCTGGTACTGAACTTGTGGGCTTATGCAATCTTCCCACCTCCATCCTAAAGTGCTGGGATTACAGGCATGAGCCACTGTGCCTGGCTGGAAATACTATTTAACAAATTGTGCTGGGAAACTGGCTAACCATATGCAAAAGAATGCAACTGAGCCCTACATATCAATATATTTTAAAGAAACTCAAATGAATCAAGGACTTAAATGTGAAACCTTAAACTATAAGAATTTTAGAAGAAAACCTAGAGAACACCCTCTTGGACATCAGCCTAGGCAACAAATTTATGGCCAAGTCCTCAAAAGCAAATGTAGCAAAACCTAAAATTGACACACAGGACCTTATCAAGCTACAAAACCTTTGAAAAGAAAAGAAAAAAAACCCATCAAACGAGTAAAAAGAAAACACACAGAATGGGAAAAAGTATTTGTAAGTCATGCATCTGACAAAGGCCTAACACCCAGGATCTATAAGGAACTCAAATGAATCGACAGAAAAAAAATTCTGTTGAAAAGCAGGCAAAGGACATGAACAGACACTTCTCAAAGAAGACATTCAAGTAGCTAGCACACATGTGAAAAAAATGCTCAACTTCATGAATCATCAGAGAAATGCCAATTAATGAGATACCAACTCACATCAATCAGGATGACTATTATTAAGAAATCAAAAAACAACAGGTGTTGGTGAGGCTGTGGAGAAAAGGGAATGATCACATACTATTGGTGGAAATGCAAGCTAGTTCAACCTCTGTGGGAAGCAATTTTTAGATTTTTCAGATAACTAAAAATAGAGCTACCATTTGTCCCAACAATCCCATTTCTGGGAATATACCCAAAGGAACACAAATTGCTCTACCAAAAAGACATCTGCACACATCTGTTTGTTGCAGCACTATTCAAAACAGCAAAAACATGAAACTAATCCAAATGCCCATTCAAATGTGGGCAGGATTTTTTAAAAATGCGATATATATACACTATAGGATACTACACGGCCATAAAGAAGAGCAAAATCATGTCCTTTGCAGCTAGAGGGAGCAGCTGGAGACCATCATTCTAAGTGAAATATCACAGAAACAAAAAGCTGAATACAGCATGTTCTCACTCATAAGGGGACACTAAACATTGGCACATGGGTACAAGGATGGGAACGACAGACACTGTGTAGTGTGCTAAAGGAGAAAGGAAGGGTAAGGGATACAAAACTACCCACTGGATACCATGCCCACTACTGGATTGGGAGAGAATTCATCAGAATCCCGAACCTTACCTTCCTGCAATATACTCATATAACAAATATTTACAAGTACTCTCCATGATTCTAAAATTAAAAAAAAATAAGTAGGGCCTTTAAAAGGTGATTAAGTCATGTGAACTAAGCCCTTATGCATGGGATTAGGGCCCTTTCAGAAAGGCTTGAGGGAGTTTGCTCATTTCCTTCTGTCCCTTGCACTAAGGCGGGTGTGGCAACAATGTGTCATCTTGGAAGCATGGAACAGCTCTCACCAGACACAAAATCCCCTGGCGCCTTGATTTTGGACTTTCCAGTCTCCAGAAGTGTGAGAAATTCATTTCTATTGTTTTTAAATTACCCAGTCTGTGGTATTTTGTTATAGCAGCACAAACAGATATTGACACCTAAGATGGATATTAGTATCAAGAAACAGGGTGATGCTATATCAAATACCTGAAAATGTGGATCCACCTTTGGAACTGAGTAATGGACAGAGGCTATAGGAGTTTGGAGGATTAGGCCAGAAAAAGCTTATACTGTCATAAATGAACTATAAAGCATGATTCTAGTGAGGACTCAGAATAAAAGGAGCTCTGTAGACAGAGTCAAAATTTTCTCTTTTTTTTTGAGTTGGAGTCTCACTGTCGCCCAGACTAGAGTGTGGTGGCCGCTCCCGGCCACCGCAGCCTCGACCTGCTGGGCTCCGGCGATCCTTCCGCCTCAGCCTTCCAAGTAGCTGGAACTACAGGCGCGCGCTACCACTCCCGGCTAATTTTTTTTTGATTTGTTGTAGAGATGAGGTCTACGCCAAGTTGCCCAGGCGGGTCTCCAACCCGCGGGCTCAGGCAATCCACTCACCTCAGCCTCCCAAAGGCGCAGGATTACAGGCTGAGCGACCGAGCCCGGCGAGTCTAAATTTTCTTAGAGATTACTTGAGTGATGTGATCAGAATTTTGGTAGAAATATTGATGGTAAAGACCATTCTGATGAGGTCTTGGAGAGCAATGAGACGTATCTTATTAGAAACTAGAGGAAGAGCCATCCTCTTTACAAAGAACTTGGCTGAATTGTGCCTATGTTCTAGGGCCTTGTGGAAGGCAGAATTTAAGAGCATTGAACTAGGATATTTGGCAGATGAAATATCTAAGCAAAGTGTTGAGGATGCTGTGTGGCTTCTCTTGACAGCTTATAGTAAAATTTGAGAAGTGAGAAACAAATTAAAGTTGAATTTATAATTAAAAGCAAAGCAGAACTTTAAAAGATTTGGAAAATTCGCAGCCTAGACAGATTATAAAGTATATTACTGTGTGTTCAGAAGAAAACACCAAGAGTGTGGCCAAGTGAACATTTGTTAAGGATTCAGTTTAGACAAAAGGCAGCCAGTTGCTATTCATCAGGACAATGGAAGAATAACCTTGAAGGCACTTCTGAGATCTTCTTGGCTGCTCCACTCCACATGGGCCCAGAATGCCAGGCCTCTGAGGGCAGAATAGTTCCAAAAGAGGAGGAACAAACCCAGGGTCACCTCAAGTTTCTGCTTCCTGAGTTCAGATGTAGCTCTCCTTGGTCGCTCCAGCTGTGGATGAAGTGGGCCCAGGTGCAGTGCATGATGCAGTGGCTGCTGCCTCTGGAAGGCACAGGTGGTCAGTCTTGAGGGCATCCACATGGTGCTAACACTACAGGTGTACAGAGGCCATGAGCTATGTAGACACGGCTACCTCCACCTGGATTTCAATGGATGGCTCAGAGAGTCTCAGGGCCCAGTCAGAGAACTGCCTTAGGAGTGGGGCCACTACAGTGTCCAGTGGAGCTGTGGAAGTGAGGTCACCCCCAAAAACCCAGCGCTGTAGTACCACTAGTGTGCAACTCCAGCCTAGAGAGGTTTAGGCACAAGCCTCAATGCAGGCGAGCTGCAGTGTGGGCTATGCCAAGCAACTTCCTGGGGATGGGTTTCCCTGGAGCCTTAGAGGCCCAAACCTTACCCCTATGTGTCCAGAAGTAAAACGTGGAGAAAAAAATATAATTCTCAAGTCGTAAGATTTAGTATTGTTGGCCTTGTTGAGTTTTTTACTTACTTGCAACCTGTTACCCCAGTCTTCTTTTGTATTTCTCACTTTTTAAATAAGAATGTCTATGCTATGCTTGTCCCTCTACTGTATTTTGTAAGTACATGACTTGTTTGATTTTGTAGGCACATAGCTGGAGAGCAATTTGCCTCAGAATGAATCACACATTTGAGTCTCATCAATTAACTGATTTGGGTGATATTTAGATGAGACTTTGGACTTTAGAGTTTTGAGTAGGAACAAATTAAGGAACAAGTTAAAGCTTTCGCACTTATTGGAATAAATGTATTTTCCACATGAAAAGAACACAAATTTGGGGGGTCCAGGGCTGAGATTATTGTCTTAAAGTGTCCCTGAAAATACATATGTTGAAATTTAATTGCCAATGCGCTTTTAAGGGTAGAGTCTTCATGGATGGGATTAGGCTTTTTATAGAAGGCTTTGAGAGCATGCACTCATTTTTTCCCCATCCCTTCTGCTATTTGAGGACACAGTGTTTTTTCACTCCAGGGAACATGTTAGTAAGACATCATCTTGGAAGAAGACAGCAAGATTCACTAGTCACTGAACCTATGGACACTCTGATCTGGGACTTCCCAGCCTCTAGAATTATGAGAAATAAATTTCTGTTGTTTACAAATTTTAAAAATGCACCCAGGAATAAGTTAGCCCTAAAGTGAAATATCCCTGCAAGGAAAACTATAAAACACTAAAGAAAGAAATTGAAGAGGACGTAAAAATATGGAAAAATATCTCATGCTTGTGGATTAGAATAATTAATTTTGTTAAAATGTCTTTACTTCCCCAAGTGATCTACAGATTTAATACAATCTCTATCAAAATGTCAATGATGCTGTTTACAGAAATAGAAAGAACAATCTGAAAATTCATGTGAAACCACAAAGGACTCTGAACAACAAAAGTAATTTTGAGCAAAATGAACAAAGTTGTAGGTATCATACTATCTGAGTTCAAAATATAACTCAAAACTGGAGTAATTCAAACAGCATGGTACTGACATGAAAATAGACATATAGACCAGTGGAATAGAATAGATAGCCCAGAAATAAACCCATATATTTACAACCAACTGATTTTTGGTAAAGATGTCAAGAATATAAATTAGAGAAAGACAGTCTTTTCAAAAATGATGCTAGGAAAACTAGCATCATTATGCATAAGATTATGCATAAGATTGAAACTATATGCATAAGATTGAAACTAGACCCCCTATCTCTCACCATTTATAAAAATCAAATCAAAATGAATGCAAGACTTACATATAAGATCCAAAACTATAACACTACTAGAAGAAAACAAAGGGTAAATGCTTCAGAAACTTGTCTGGGCAAAAGTTTGTGTGTGTGTGTGTCAGATCTCAAAAAGCGCAGGCAAGAAAAGCAAGAATAGACAAACGAGATGATATCAATCTAAAAAGCTTCAGCAGAGTAAAGAGACAACCTACAGAATAGGACAAAACATTTGCAAACTATTAGTCTGACAAGGGATTAATATCCAGAATATGTAAAGGAACTCAAACAGCTCAGCAGCAAAATACCACTACTATTATTACTACCAATCTAATTAAAATGGACAAATGTGCAGAAGAGACAGTTCTTTTTTTTTTTTTGTGACTTGGAGTATCACTCTGTCGCCCAGGCTGGAGTGCAGTGGCATGCTCACAATAATGGTATCGACCTACTGGGGTCAAGTGAATCTTCCACCTTGGCCTTCCAAGTAGCCTGAACTACAGGCACACGCTACCACACCTGGCTAAATTTTTGATTTATTGTAGAGATGAGATCTCGCCAAGTTGCCCAGGCTGCGCTCAAACCCGTGGGCTCAGGCAATCCTCTCTATTCGGTCTCCCAAAGTGCTGGGATTACAGGCTCGAGCCACCACGCCCAGTCGAGACAGTTCGTAAAATAAGACATATAAATGTCCCAATGTCTTCCTGGTGGCCTTGGACAAGAGAACAGGGTATGTTGGTATCAAGTTTGGAGAAGTGAGCAAGCAAGATAATCGATAAATGAGGAATATAACCATGTGGTTGAGTTAGGGTTTTGACCGGAGGAGCTTTCAGAACTGACTACACAGTTGTATTTATTATGTGTTAGATTTCTGCAGCTGCGTGTTGCGGTGTGCCCCTTGTGGTAGAAATCACAACAAGGGAGAGAAGTCACTTTGAAGCTCCGTGTACTCCAGGGGCATCCAGGGTTGAGAGAGCTCTGAAGTCCAACTTGTCGAATAATTAGAAGACAAATGCAGGGATGTGTTTGGAAAATAAAACAAAGAGAAGGCTATGAGGTAGGAGGAGGCATGGGAGTGAGGATAGAAAGAAGTGTAAATAATATAAACTAAAAGTGGAGCTTGGCAGTAAAAATGTCTGAGTGGGATCCTTTACAGTTTGTGTAGCTGCGAATTGCTTAATGACAATTATGGCCACACTTACTCTGATTAGTTGAGCAAAAATATTTTTGCCTCAATTACCTAAACAATTGAGGAAATGTCTAATGGTCGTAATTTCCTATTGAGATACTTCAATTCACCAGATAATTGTAGCCCACCATTGTTATTTTGTATTAGAGAACTAAGGAAAGATGTTTTAACGGAAAGATCTTGCTATTTCCAGTCTTTAAATTTCTTGGTAAAATTGGTCCAGACTGTCTAATTTCTGATAATTGAAAAAAAAAATTGCAGTGCGTATTCTTAATTTATTATTTGTTAAATAATTTGCTTTTGCTTTCTTTGAAAACATTCTAGACTATATGCAAAATCTCTTTCTATTTTTTTAGTAAAGAAATCTTAACCAATTGTTCTAAATTTTCATAAATTTAAACACAATTTTATATTGAGTAGCAAGATGTCTCTCTTCTTACTTTTTTTAAAGAAGACAAAGATGAATGGGAGCAGAACTAAAATGTAATCACTATAAGTTTCAAATATTATTGCAATATTAAGGAACTAGCAACTGTAAAATTTGGCCATCAGTCCTCTATTCCACAAACTTGAGTCTCTTTTTAGATCAATATTTGATTTAAAAGATTATAGGTTTTTCTCTCTCTTACAGGCTATCACTGCAGTTAATAAATAATGTCACAAATCCTTGAGAACACTTAGAAGACAGCATTGTTTAGAAATCAAGGTACTATTTACTATAGAACTGGTTGCTTATTGTATAACTACATACTTAAATTAATTTTGAGGTAATAGTAACCACTCAGATTAATATATCCTGAAATTTAAATGAGTCATGAAATAAACTGTAAAATTAATGTGTTCATTTTTCTCTCAAATAAAATGACTTATTTACTTATAGATATAGTATTCATTGCAGTTACAAGTATAACATTCATGCTTACTTTTTGTCATTAAAAGATGCCACAAGTCGGGCTCGGTGGCTCAGCCTGTAATCCCGCGCCTTTGGGAGGCTGAGGTGAGTGGATTGCCTGAGCCCGCGGGTTCGAGACCCGCGTGGGCAACTTGGCGAGACCTCATCTCTACCATAAATAAAAAATGAGCCGGGCGTGGTAGCGCACGTCTGTAGTTCCAGCTACTTGGAAGGCTGGGTGGAAGGATCGCCAGAACCCAGCAGGTTGAGGCTGCGGTGGCCGGGAGCGGCCACTGCACTCCAGTCTGGGCGACAGAGTGAGACTCCAACTCAAAAAAAAAAAAAAAAAGATGCTACAGACTCCTCTTGTATATTTTCTGTACTAGGCCTAGACTTAATTATTTCTCCAAAGATCCTTGATTCCTTTTATTAGAGAATGGTATTAGAAACTAAATTTGTGGACTGGATATGTTCCATTGGTACTGGAATGATGTTTCAACTGACAAAGCAGGAAAACACATGGATATACACTATCCAGTGTATAGTCACATATCTATAAATCCATATGAACTCATAAAGAAATACCTGGAAATAGAAATGTTTCTGTATATAAGCATCTGTATCATGTTAAGCTAGGCATGAGTTCTCATGGATGTCTTCAACCCTAATTTGATACCACGTGGGTCCTTCTAGCATCCTGCCCCTGCTTATCTGTCATTTTTCACTACAACATTGAGAAATTAGCTTTCACCACCTGCCATCTGTTTAATTAATTGTTTAATTTCAGTACACATGTATAACAGTATCAGATTTGTTAACCTGTACTGCTTTGGCAAACAACAACAACTAGAGCACAATGCTTACTGGTCTTCATTTCACAGACTTGAGTAATTTCCAGAGTTACCTAGGTCAATAACATCCCCCCACCCAGCTTCTTCTTTTTTTTTTTTTCCGATTAAGCCTGTTTTAATTTCTCTGTGTGTTTTGTAAACAGAGATTACAAAGATGTTTGAATTTTCATGGCAGATTTTGGAGTAGTGTATACATTTGGGTCATTATCACGTAATAAATAAATAACCCCCTGAAACTTGGAGTTGATGATGTCATCCCCAGAATGCTGATTTTTATTCTTCTCATCTGGTCGTGTGAATAGATGACATTGGTCTCAGAAGTCACTGGGTGTCTCCATGTGGCTGGAAAATAAAGCCCTTGTCCCTGGTGCCCATTTTGGTGGGCAGGTGGCAGCATTGATGCTGGGGGAATGAACCCTCAGCTTGGCTTATGAAGCTAGACTTGAAAAAACACCCCATTTATTAAATCTTTCCCTAAAGGGTGACAGTTGCAGGCATTAGTTCCTCATATTGTCTGCCAAATGAGCTGGAAGTGTAGGCTTATCTTGTTATATGCAGATAACAGAGTAACAGACTTGTAGAGGAAAGTTCCAGTCATCAGAGTGACAGACTTGTAGAGGAAAGTTCCAGTCATCAGAGTGAATGGCCAGAAATCATGTCAGGGAAGTGCCACGCGGATACTAGCTTCTTTAGTGAGGTAGTTCTATATATTCATGATACAGCTAGGTTGTTTTGTCACTTTCTATATTTCATTGTGAGAGAACAATGACCGCCGAAATGATTTTTAAAGTACTTATGTAAGGTCCATCCTTGGTGCTGTAAATATGTAGGGATTTTAACAAATGCAGAGTGTCATGTATCCACCACGACAGCATCATACAGAATAGATTCACTACCCTAAAAAAATCCCCTGCACTTCATCTACTGAACTCTTTTCTTACCCCAAACAACTGGCAATCACTGAGTTTCCAATATCATCTCTGTAGTTTTGCTATTTTCGGGATATCATGTAATTTTCCAGTATTTATTCTTTTCAGACTAACTTCTTTCACATAGCAATATGCATTTAAAATTCATCCGTGTCTTTCTGTAACTTGGTAATTCATTTTTTAAAATCGTCAAACCGTGTTTGGATATACCACAGTTATTTATCCATACCTAGTGGTAAAGATCTTGGTTGCTTCTGTTTTATTTTTATTTTTTGGCAATTAGGAGTAAAGCTACTATAAACATTTGTATGGCAGGGTTTTTGTGTGTGTGTGTGTGTGTGTGTGTGTGTGGGTATAAGTTTTCACATCAGCTGCATAAATACCTAGGAGCACAGCTGCCGAGTTGTGTGGCAAGTGTATACTCAGCTTTGTAAGACATTGCGGAACTGTGTGTGTTTCAAAGTGGTTGAACCACTTTGTATTCCTACTGTCAATGAATAAGAGTTTATGTTTCTCTGCATCCTTGCCAGCAAATGGTATTGTCCAATGTTTGACTATTAGCCATTCTAATAGTTGTATACTAGTATCATTTTTGTTGTGTTAATTTGAAATTCCTGAATGACAAAAGCTTCTGAGAACTTTCATATGTGTGTCACTTGTATATCAATATTGTCTTTGGTGAGGTGTTCAGATCTTTTGACTGTTCAAAAAAAACTTTTAAAAATTATTGACTTTTACAAATTTCTCTGTATATTTTGGATACAAAACCTCAATCAGTTATATATTTTCCAGTTTCTCCCATTCTATTGCTTGGATTTTTATTCCCTTTTCATTATCTTTCATAAGGCAGAAAATGTGAATGTTAATAATGTCCACTTGTCAAGTTATTATTATTATCATTATTTTTATTTTATGGAATGTGCTTTTGGTGTTGTATCAAAAACTTAGTACCAAATATAAGGTCACATAGATTTCCCTTGACTTTACAATTTTAGTGATAAATTCCAGCATCTTCTTGTTTGCAAACTTGGTTTTTAAACACTGCAATTCAGTAACAACTCCAAAATCTAAATGTCTTTGACCCCTAATTAGTTAATCTTTAATTACAAATTTCCAAGGGAGTCTGAACACAATGCAATCAAAATGTAAAGAATTTTCTACCAAAAAGTTTCTTGCTCTTTTAAGACACTTAAAACTTTATTTTACAAAGTTGTTCTTTAAAGGCTTAAATATTTTATGAAAGGTAGCAAAAAGACAATGCATATCACCACGAGGAAGTCCTTTTTTTTCCACATCAATCCTGTCCCCAAATTTTGCAGTCAGTTGTAGTTTAGATATAAAATATTTGTAAATCTTAAAAATTTCTGCTTCTTTTTAATGGGAAGAAAACATAACATATGGAAGGGGACCCTCCCAACAAACCAGAACTGTCTTTTAGAGGGCAGGTCCCTTGTAGTACAGGCATCCCCCACTAGGTAAGTGTTCTGGAAACCCAGCGTCATCAGTGTACCAGCTAGTGATGTTGTGAGAGGCTGCATTTGGCGTCAGTGAATTTTTTTTTTCTTTTTTTAGATTCTTTCAATGCATTTGCCCATTTCATGATGGGTGATTTACGAGTGTACCTGCCCACACTGCACTGAGTGTTCAGCCGTTTTTGACCCCTGTGCTCCACTCTCTCTATTCACCTGTTCTTTCCTTGAGTGATTTCTTTGTTTCCCTGGATGAAAAAAGTCTTCAAAGGGAAACATTTTGCCCATGTGGAAGAGGTGAGAGAAAAAAACGGCAGGAGCAGTAAAAGGTATCAAAATCGACAAGTTCCAAATCTGTTTTGAGCCGTGGAAAAGGCATCTCAGTAGATGTATTGCATCAAACGGAGAGTACTTTGAAGGTAACTGAAGTTTAAACATGTAAGAATAAATGCGAAATTTGTAATAAATTAACTCCAGGGTTTTGTGTCCCCCTGTATTTGGATGTGGTTATCAATTATGTGTGCAACATAATCAGTTCCAAGTATATTTCTATGTCATAAGTTTTTAATTTAGTGGGAATATTGTTTTTACCTTGATGATGGCCTCCATCTAAATTTGTGTATATTGAAGATAGTATCTTGCTCCCTTGCCAGGGTTTGAGTGCAGTGGTGTGATCAAAGCTCACTGCAGCCTCAAGCTCCTAGGATCAAGGGATCCTTCTGCCTCAGCCTTCCAAGTGGCAGGGATTACAGGTGTGAGCCATTGTGCCTGGCTCAAAATTTGCATATCTATTATTACTGGGGAACAAACACTTTTTTTTTCAATGACGCAATAACGGCAGATGTTTTACCTTCAGTGGAATGGATTTTTAAAAGTTTCCTTTTGATTCCATAAGTTTCATTAAAAAAAAAAATCAAGCTATTAGCATTAACTCATTTTCCACTTGAAGGATCAGATATGAACCTGGCATAATGAACCCTTTGTGATGTTTTGCTTCTGCTAATGGAGACAACTATTAACAGCTATCACTTCACTTTTCATACAGGAACAAGAAAATGTGGAATAGAAAATAAACTAAGTTAATATAGAAGGATTGTTATTTGATTGAATAAATAAACTAAGACTATCCTGGACAAATTGGGACATATGGTCACCTTACTTCTCGGCAACCTCAAAACTTCCTCGAATCTTTTGCATGTGTCCTCTTTCATCTCCCAACTTCCCGTCCTCAGGGATTATTCACTTACATTTTTCAATTACAATTTTCTTATTGAAATTTACTTCCCCCCAGCACTGTGAGAGGATTGCCTGAACTCAGAGGTTCGAGTCCCGCCTGAGCAGCGTGTGAGACCTCATCTCTACAATAAATCAAAAAATCAGTTGGGCATAGTGGCACATGCCTGTGGTTCCAGCTACTTGGAAAGCTGAGGTGGAAGGATTGCCTGAGCCCAGCAGGTCGAGGCTGAGGTGGCTGTGAATGTGCCATTGCACTCCAGTCTGGGTGACAGAGTGAGACTCCAACTCAGAAGAGAAAAAAAAAAGAAAGAAATTTACTTCCCTGGTTTTTGTTTTTTGAGTCAGATTCTCACTCTGTAGCCCAGGCTGGAGTGCAGTGGCACACTGCTCACGACCACCACAGCTTCCACCTGCTGGGCTCAGGGGATCCTTCTGCCTCAGTCTTCCAAGTAGCTGGAACTACAGGCACATGCCACCATGCCTGACTAATTTTTTATTTATTGTAGAGATAAGGTCTTGCCAAATTGCCCAGGCTGGTTTCAAACCCGTAAACTCAGGCAAATCTCTCACCTCAGCCTCCCGAAGTGCTAAGATTATAAGCGTGAACCATCATGCCCGGTCACTTCCCTATTTTTAATACGTTCAAACTATTCTTTTTTTTTTTTTTTTTTAACATTTTGGACATTTCAAACATTTTTCTATTGACTTCTTGTTATAGTAGACGAGAATTTTCTCTATTTATCCTTTTTCTACTCTCTAATATACTTAATATTACAATTTTTGGTTTAACTTATTTTCTGTTTTTATTATTGTGTTTTGTGTGTGTGTGTGTGCGTGTGTGTGTGTGTGTGTGTGGGTGTGAGAGAGTGTGTGTGGGTGTGAGTGTGTGTGTGTATGTGTGCCGCACATTCATGTGTTTTTTTTCCCCATTGTGGAGCTCAAACATAGTAACATGGTAACTGTTTCTGGTCATACTATTTCCCTTTGCAGTTGATAACTTCCTCTCTCCTTCCCACCCCCGCCATTGACCTAGTTTTCCTTAAGTCAAAAGCTAAGTCTTTCTATACCCTCTAACAGCTCTGTAAAATATCTTTGAATATAATTTTTAAAGCTGTCAAACTTCTCAGATAATCTGCTAGTAGCTGTATTACTCCCTTTTATTTATTTTTCTTTGAATTCCCCTCCCATTTTTATTTTAGATTCAAGGGGTACACATACCCTTTTATTTATGTTTTAATGGAAACATACTTTCCAGAAGTTTCATCTTTTTGTTCCATGATAGTTTTCAGTGTAAGCTTCCTGCATGGCTCTCAACTTGGACCATCTATTTGACAAGTTCATACAGATTTCTTTCACCACTTTCTTCTGTTGGGTTCTCTGTTTCCTGGATTTCATGTCTTCTTTTAAAAAAATTTCTTCATTTTAGTGTAGCAAATCTTTCAGTAGTTTTTTCCAAAAAGGTGCCAGGAAAGTTCAAATTTTAAGACACTCAATTTTTCCTCTGAACTGTGAGGAAATTGTACCATTTTCCTAGCATCCAGTTTGCTGTTAGGAGATTCCATGCTATTTGTATTCCTCAATTGGTGGAAATTAGTAGTAAGCAACATTCTGATAATTATTAACATGAGTATGTTGATTTGTGGTAGTTTTATAAATTAAAAAAAAAAAACAGTTCTTGTATTTTTATCACAGACAGCAGTTTTTTTCCGCAAGAGACTCAATGGTATGTGAATGTGCTATCTGTATATGAATGTTTTTGATCAAAGTACCCTGAAATATATCCAATATACTTAAATTATTAAATAAGGTTTTATTTCATAGTGATTGCACTTATATTTTGCAGACAGAATCTTTTGATTTTATCTCTTGTTTGTATTTTGAGCCTAATTAGAATCTTTTCCAAGTAAAACACACATGCTAGCTATGATCACTAAAAATATATATTGTTTGTACCTTTTTGAAATTGTAAAATCTCTCAGTACAGAACAAAAGTAAAATCATTAAAGATGACAAAATACTGACAAAATTCCACACAACTAAGTGGTGTTGCAACAGTAAGAGTAAGCTACATTTAAAACAAATAATTAGAACAATGAAGACTACAATAAAGTAATATAAAACCTTATAGGTAAAATATAATTAAAACTAATGAACACTTTGTCTCCACATCAGCTTGGCAGAGATAAGGACTCCATGTGATTTTACATTACTAATATTAAAGTCAGTATTATTTCAAAGAGCTATAAATAAAGAAAGCTTGAAATGAGAAGAAATACCAGTTAGAATTAAATTCTTCAAGTATTTAGCTAGAAAATAATATGTTCCCTAATATCTGCTTGTGATAAATTTAACTTCAATGACATTGCAAGACTATCTGAACATTGATTAAGAAACTGGTTGTTAAGATATCTTATCCTCACAAAAACAGACATTGATCTTAAATATTTTATCAATAAAAATTCAAGTGTTCTGCCCACGGTTTTGAAATAGTGTAATATTTTAAAGTACAGTGAGGGATTTCATAGAACAAGTGCCACAGAGATTTCTGGATTCTTGTTAAGTACTTCATTTGGATATAAGTATAAATATGGATATAAAATAATGGCTTAAGTACATGTGTATAATCTATCAGGAATGATGACAAAAATTAAAACTAAATAATAATGATTTGTGTTCTTTGAAGTAGCAAAAGTCTTACAATCTGAAGAAGTCAGAGAAATTTGTTTGAATTTGTTGTTTCTAGTATAGGCAAGTGATATAATATTAGATTATTAAGGGCAGGGGAACAAAGTTATTTCATTTTATAAATGAATGCCACTCATGACTATTTGAGTTTCACCTCTGAACACTACTTCTGGGAATTAAATACAGTTAGATTCTGAAAGAAATTATATTGTTCCACCATAACAACCTCTAACTACCATGGACAGTTATAGGATATTTCTTTCTCACTTGGTCTTCCACAGTAATCCATTCATTATAATTATACTTTAGAGGGAGTAACATTGCTGACTGCAACACTTATTTGCTGATTGTTAATGAAATTTTAATGCTTTCTCATTTGTTTTAACACGTAATGCCAATGTAAAAATCCTATTTGTTCATTCATTATAAGAAAGATCAAGTCACTAAAAATTATTAACTTATTTTCACCCAAATTTATAAAAGTGTTTCCAGTACTTTTGGGCTTGGGATAGAAAATCTATTCACTTTATGGAGTTAATGACATTTTGTATTCTGGTGATCTGTTATGCACTCAGTTTTCCAAATGGGAACAAAGAGATACCATATAAGACAACATTATGCCCCATTTTGCTTGTGTATTTGTCCCATCGGCTAAGAGTATCCCAGTATCTTATTTTCTTTTACTTATTGTTGATTTGTATGGGCTGATTGCTTCAGTGTTTTCCCCCACCAAAACAGTCTCATCTTTTCCCTGTGCTGGATGATGGTCCCAGTTAGCATATGCTTGCTAGCTTGATTTCTTATTTCTGGATTAACTATTTTACAAAGCACATTGGTAAATAGAATAAACTGTTAGTCTAGACCTTTACTGTAGGTTCTCTTACCTTCTCTTTCTATTTTACCAACAAAAAACACAACATTTACTTAAGCAACAACAATGTCTACCAGAAGTTGTCAAATCACATTGCATATTTCCGTGTTTGAAACTGTTCATACTATCTTTATGTTAGCTATTTAGTCTTGCAGTAAAAACTTATGTAATCGTTTGTTCCACTAATTTATGTTGGGACACTCATAACTCCCTACCAAATCAATCTTTATGGTTATGATGAAAACAACCATATTAGTGCAACAGGACTGGCCTCCTCAAAGCCTCTCTAGGAATTTGAAATTAAGCTATGAAGTTTTGGTCTTATTCTGTTTTTATTTTTATTTTTTTGAATTTTTAAATCTAAAGTTATTGTTGGCCATGCTTTCTGCTGCATGGATTAGAACAGCAGAGAAAGCCTATCTGCAGAGGTAGAGAGAAGACCGGAACTGGCTTTACTATATGAAAGATGGGAAGGAGTCATAAAGGCATTTAAACTCCCGGTTTCCACTTGTCCCAAGGCCCAGCTACATCTATACTTTTGAGGTACCTTTATATTCTTAGTATAAATATTCCTTTACAAATTTTATATTATCCTGATTTGTGTTTTGTTTGCTGATAAACGAGTTCCAAGAAATTTATTTCTGAAGACCCAAGGTATTTTATATTAATATTGTATATACTTCTCTATGTCACTGCATAACAAAACAAATAAAAAATGTTGATACCTCTTTTCTATCATTCAATAAAGAAAGATTTTCTAGGCTTTAGTACTTCTTAGATGATATCAACCCAAAATCCCAAATTCTTATAATTTAATAACTGGTTTTCATGTAGGTAATGACAAATCAGTGTCTTTTTTTTGGTTTTTTTGTTTTTTGTTTTTGATAGACCAAAGAAAACTCTGTTATGGCCAGGTGCATTGGCAAATGCCTGTAATCCCAGTACTCTGAGATGCCAAGACAGGAGAATTTCTTGAGGCCAAGTGTTTGAGACCAACCTAGACAACATAGTGAGACCCCATTTCTAAAATTAAAAAAATTAGGCCAGGCATGGTGGCACATACCTGTCACTTGAGTCCAGCAGATTCAAGTTGCAGTGAGGTATGATCTCACCACTGTACTCCAGCTTGGGCAACAGAGTGAGATCCCATCTCTAAAAGAAACCAAAACCAAACCAAAACAAAGATAACCCTTTTTTATTATGTAATATTTTATTTATTCCTGAAAGGCAATATATATGTAGGATTGTATTTTCCTTTTGGTATTCTTTATATGTTAGCTATCTACTCTCATGGGAAAAGAGTTAGTGAGTGTATGTGTGTCTATGCAAAAACACATGCATATGTGTATATATATGTATATATGTGTGCAAATATATATGTATATATAATGCATATATACACATTTTTATCCATCTAATAAAGTTTTGTGACTATTAAAATGACCTTTATTACAACATCTGTTTAATTTTTCCCATTTACCCTCCTGCAGATAATTTTCAAAGTCTTAATCCAGATTTAAAAGTGCATATAAATTAAAATACAGCAAATATTTAAATTTTATGGTGATCTGCACTTGCTTTATAAGTCATGGAAATGTAAGCATTGCTTTTCTTTATTCTTTTTAAATTAAGAATTATAATTGAATAATTATAATTATAATTGAAATAGTTATAAAACAATGCTTTTCCAAAGGATCTCAGGAGATGTAAGCCTTCCTGGATTTGTAATTAAAAGGAAGTTTCTGGGTGCCATCACCAAAATGATAGATGAGGAAAGCCCAGACCCTTCTTTCACCATAGAGGCATTGACTCAACGATAATATGTGAATCAATGTGTGAGAAAACTAGAAACCAGTTAAGCAGCTCCTCCATTCCAGGTAACTGCAAAACCATCTGCATCAAATCCAGTAGAAAAATGTGTGCCACTCACTTGCCAGACTCCCTCCCACAGCTCAGTATGCCACAATTGGGAGAAAACTGTTACCTCCTGTCTTCTTTCTGGAGTGGAAAAAAGAGCCTTAAAACATACATTCAATATTCAGACATTTTCAGGGGCTGCCCAAAGACCTGGTTTCTGTCTTGCTTAATTCTAAGTACTGACATGAAAGAATACTAGACTGGGAGCTTCTGGGCACAAAGGCAATGGTTTGGAATATTACACATGCACTTGCCATAATTCTTTCTCTCAGTTGGTGTGAAATGAGATGGAGAAAATTCCAATGCTTGGCTCCTTTATGAGGAGAAAAAAGAGTTAGAGAGTACTTCCAATGCTCTGACTTTTCAGGAGACTTTCTGAGGTGCTAGTTTCTGTCTCACCTACCTCAGGGTACTGACGAAACCTGACATACTCTAGAAGCCTGCAGGCTGCTGAGAGTAAAAATAAGCTGAGAAGCTTGCAGGAGGTTAGAGAACATGCAAAAGTTGCCAGAAGGAAAAAGAGATTATGAGCTCACGAATAAAGAAACTGGCAAACTCTTCCAACTTGGAATTTATATGCATAAGTCAACAGGTAATACATACACAAAAAAATGTTTGATTGACTCCCTGAATCTCTAGCCAGGGTGACTGGTAAAGTTATCAGTACTACAACATCATCCACAAAACTGGAAAGAATGGTTGCTTCTTCTTTTTTTTTAATTTCTTTTTTTTTTTTTGAGTTAGAGTTTCACTCTGTTGCCCAGGCTGGAGTGCAGTGGCACGCTCAGGGCCACCATGGCCTCGATCTGCTGGGCTTAGACAATCCTTCCACCTCAGCCTTTCAAGTAGCTGGAACTACAGATATACACCACCTGCCTAATTTTTTTGTGTGATTTATTGTAGAGCCGAGGTCTCACCTAGATGCCCAGGCTGGTCTTGAACCCCTGGGCTCAGGTAATCCTCTTGCTTCAGCTTCCCAAATTTCTGGGATTACAGGCTGAGCCATTGCACCTGGCCAAGAATGGCTGTTTTTCAAGTACACAGATCTCAACAAGGCACATGAAGAAATAGGGCAACATGGTCTAATCAAAGGAGTAACACAAATCTGCAGAAAGTGACCCAAAAGAGATGAAGGTATATGTATTACTTGGCAAATAATTAAAAATAACATGGTAAAGATGCTCAATGAGCCCAGAAAAATGATGCATGGAAAAAATTAAGAATATCGACATAGAGATGGAAAATAGAAAAAAAAGAACCAAGCAGATATCTTGAAGCAAAATAATATAAAAAATGCACTAAAAGTAAACTATGGAGGATTAACAACAGAATTCTTGCTCAAGCAGAATTGAGTAAGCAGAAGAAACAATCAGCTACCTGAAAGACTGGTCATTTGAAAGTATCCAGTCAGAGGAGTAAAAAGCAATTTAAAAAAATAAAGAAAACCTAAGGTACTTATGAGATAATCATCAAGCAGACCAGTATACACATTATTCAAGTTAGAGAAGGAGAAGAGAGAAAGAAGAAAACTTATATGAAACAATAATGACAGAACACTTTCCAAATCTGAGGAAGCAAATGAACATCCAGATTCTGGAGCTCAGCTCATTTCGACTAGGATGAGCCTAAAGAAGTCCACAATGCGATACATTATAATCAAATTGTCAGAAGTCAAAGACAGGGAGGTAACTCTGAAAGAAGCACAGGAAAAGTAAATCATCCAGTGCAAAGGACCCTCCATAAGACCATAAAGAAAACTTCTCAGCCGACACAAAGCAGGCCAGGAGAGAGTGAAATAATATATTCAAAGTGTTAAAAGAAAAAAATTGCCAACCAAAAATATTATGCCCCACAAAATGATCCTTCAAAAATGAAGGAGAGATGAAGACATCCTTAAAACAAAAGTTGAAAGTGTTTTTCACTGTCAACCCTGCCATATAAAGAAACGCTAAACAGAGTCCTTTGAGTTGAAACAAGAGAACACTGGATAGTAATATAAAAAGATATGAAAACATAAAGCTTATTGGTAAAGGTAAATGGATAGACAAATACAGAATACTATAATACTATAATGGTCCTGTGTGAATCACTTTCAATTTTGGGAATCAGAGCACCCAAATATATGAAACAAACATTGGCAGAACAAAAAGGAAAAATAGACAGCAGCACAATAATAGAGAGCTCCCACTTTCAGTAGTGGATAAAACATCCAGAGAGCAGATCAATAAGGAAACAGAGGACTTCAACAACAGCAGAGGCTTGTTAGACATACACAGAACATTCAATCCAACAGCAGCAGAATACACATTCTTCTCAAGAGTAAATGGAACATTCTCTGAGATAGATCACATTAGTTCAAAATACAAGTGTTAACAAATGTAAGAGCATTTGAATTATATCAAGTGTCTTTTCTTACCATAATGGAATGAAAATAGAGATCAATAGCAAAAAGAAAGCTCAAAAATTTAAAATATGTGAAAATTAAATAACACTCTCTTGAAACCAATAACTCAAAGTATAATTCAAATGAGAGATTAGAAATATCTTTGAATAAAAGTGAAAATTCAGCATAACAAAACATGGGATATAGCAAAAACAGTAATAATAGTGAAGTTTATAGTGATACATGCCTATGTAAAAGAGAACAAAAATGCACAATCTAACTTTAGTCCTCAAAATTGTAGAAAAGATCAAGTTAAACTTAAAGTTGGCAGAAGGAAAGAAACAAAAATTATAGCAAAAATAAAATAGAGAATAGTAAAACAATGGAAAAAAATCAGTGAAGAGTTTTTCAAAAGATCAAAATTTACAAACTGTTAGTTAAGTAAATTGAAAGAGAGTGAAAGAGGAGCCAAGTAAATGAAATCAGAAATGAAAGAGGAGACATTGATACTAATGCCAGAAAAATAAAAAGGATTATGAGACCACTATGAATAATTATATGCCAACAAACTGGATAATCTGGGAGATATGAAAACATTCCCCAAATCTTACAATGTATCATGACTGAATCATGATGAAGTAGAAAATTCTGAACAAACCTATAACTAGAAGTGACTGAATTAGTAACCAAAAACTCCCTGCAAAGAAAAGCCCAGGACCAGATGACTTCACTGGTGGATTCTACCAAACATTTAAGAATTAGGCCAGGCGTGGTGGCTTAGCCTGTAATCCCAGCACTTTGGGAGGCTGAGGCAAGAGGATTGTCTGAGCCTGGGGGTTCGAGACTAGCCTAGGCAACTTGGGTGAGACCTTGTCTTTACAATAAATCACAAAAACTAGTCGGGAGTGGTGACGTGAGTCTGTAGTTCCAGCTACTTGGAAGGCTGAGGCAGAAGAATCATCTAAGCCCAGCAGGTCGAGGCTGCGGTGGCTGTGAGTGAGCCACTGCACTCTAGCCTAGGTGACAAGAGTGAGACTCCAACTCAAAAAATAAAATTAAATTAAAAAGGATCAATGTCAATCCTTCCATAACTTTTTCAAAAAGTTGAAGAGGTGAGAACATTTCCAAATTCATCTTATGAGATCAGCTTTATCTTGACACCAAAGCCAGACAAAGACATCATAAGAAAACTCTAGACAAATATTCCTGATAAATAAATCCACAACAAAATACTAGCAAATTGAGTTCAACAACACATTAAGAGATCATACACCATGTCAAATAGGATCCATCCCTGGGATGTAACGATGGTTCAGCATGTAAGAATCAATCAATGTGATACACTACATTAACAGAATGAAGAATAAAAAACATGACTATCTCAATAGATCCAGAAACAGTACTTGATGAAAATCAACACTTTTATGATGAAAAAAACCTCAACCTACTACGAATACTAGAAAATTACCTCAGTACAATAAAGGGCAGAAAAAAGGGCTCACAGCTACTCATCAGTGAAAAACTGAAAGCTTTTCCTCTAAGATTATAAAAGAAATGATGATGTCCACTCTTGACACTTGTATTCAACACAGTAATGGAAATCTCAGCCAGAGAAATAAGGTGAGGAAAAAAACACACGCATTCAAATCAGAAAGGAAGGAGTAAAGTTATCTCTGTTTGCAGATTACATAATCTAATAGGTAGAAAATCTCTTAATGCCTTGTCAGATATATAGTTTGTAAATTTTTTTTCCCATTCCATAGATTGCCTTTTTAATCTGCTTTTGAGTTTGTTGGTTCTTTCTTCTCCTTGATCTTGTCCACTGATGAATCTCTCTAGTGATTTTTTTCAATACAGTTATTGTATTTTTTTGCTGCAAGACTTCTGTCTGGGGCTTTAAAAATATTTTCTGTCTCTATGTTGAAATTCTCACTTTGTTTATGCATTTTTCTCCTGAGCTCACTGAGCATTTTTATGATGGTTATTTTGAACTCCCTGTCAGGTAAATCATATATCGCTGTTTTATTAGGGTTGATTTCTAGGGCTTTATCTATTTCTTTGCTTTAGCCATATATTTTTTTTCATTTTCCTGGACTTTTTGTGTTGATATCTGCACAGAAAAAACAGCCATGTCTCCCAGTCTTTACAGGCTGGCCTTGTACAGGAGAAGAAACTCAACAGTTGGCACAACTAGAGATTCTGGGGGTCACTGAAATCTCTCTGTATGCATTTTATCTGAAGTTGTGTGTATAAGGTTCTACTTAGAATGACTTGCTGGTTTTTCTCTCTTTTTTTCTTTTTTTAGGAGTTCATAATCTTTTGCAGCTTCTATTGTCTCTGCGATATAGTGGGATTTTGGGGGTAACAGCGTGGCCCAAGTTATTCTTCTGTGGTTGTTCTCAGCAGTCCCCAGCCATCTAGGGTATGCTGGGTCCTGTTAGCATTCTGAGACAGGTGATTAAAAACCAACCAACCAACCAACCAAACAAACAAGCAAACCCCGTCCCTGAGGCAGCTCCCAGAAAAGTTAGAATAATGAGTGAACAGTTCAACTCCACGAACAAGCTGGGATCTGAGGGTTTTGTCCACTTGCTCAGCACTGAGCCAGGGAGAGGGGCTATTGCAAGCGTGTGCATACAAGTCTAAACTGATGCCTTTGTTCTCCAAGACTCCCATCCTGAGGTCTTTCCTGTCAATATTCAGATTCAGCTAGGCAGAAGTAAATTCCTCAGGCATCCTCCAGAAAAGTCATAACTTTGGACATGTGGTCCAGTTCTTTCCTTGCTTCCTCTGGGGATATTTTCCCCCTGATGTAGCATTGTGCTAGAGAGAAATTATGGTGAGAGGGAACCTGGTGTTGTTTTTTGTTTTTTTGACCATCTACCGTCTTCGCTGAGGTTTGTTTTGCTCTTGTCCAGAGTTCAGGAGCCCCTCAATTGGCTTTTGGGTTTCTCATCAAAGGAACTGGTCCATGTATTGTTACTGCTTATTTTGTGTGTCCAAGGGGAAAGGAAAGTACAATGCATCATATTCTACCATCTTTCTGATTTCCTTCCTTTTTGCTTTTATTTTTAAAACATTTATTAAATTGCTACTGCAGATTGGAGATTGCTTTAAACTCTGGAGATTCTGAGCTTAAGTTTTATTACACAAACATTTATAGGTGTTTTATTATTATAATTATGATTTCTCCTTTAGTGGCTTCAGAATAATTATTTTTATCATCTTACTGTGGTAAAAAGTTGTTTCTGTTTATTAAGGCATTGAAAATTTTAACATATTAGATTTGTTTCAGATTGTTACAGTCAATATTCCTTTTGATGCTCAATCTATTCCATTTGTGAGTGGTGGTAAAATTTTGAAGTAGCTCTTGAATCCTTTTGACACCAATCAAATAATTTAAAAAATAATTTATTATTTTCTAGACAAGAATGTTTAAAATTTACCTTTAAAATTTTTTCCCCCAGTCCTAGGATCAGTCATTTTCTCAAAAATGTCTTCTTTTTGATAGGTAATGATATTTTAAAACTACCAATTGGTAATTTTTTTTTTTAGAATTTTAATCCTTAGATATAGCATTTCTTTTCTTTAATAATTATAGTATTCTGGTTATCGATTGCTGTGAAGCAAACCACCCTAAAACGTAATGGCTTAAAATAACAATTTATTGTTTTCTCACCCATTTTTATGCCGGGTTCTTCTGGATTCTCATTCCTGGGACAGACTCCATTAGACGATGTTAAGGCTGAAGTTATGTGAAGGCTTGAATGGGTTGGATGTACAAGATGGCTTTTTCATTTATATTTCTGGCACTTCCAATGAAAAGGCAGGAAAAGCTTGGGACTGGCCTGCCATCGATCTCTTTCTTCATCTGGTTTTTCCACATTGCCAACTTGAGCTTCCTTGTAACATAATGGCCTCAGAATGGTCAGGCATTTTATTGGGGGTGGCTGACTTCCACCAAAATGAGATTCTAAAGAGTGTTCTACAAGATCAAGGCTGAAATGACAAAATTTCTCTGGCCTACCTTAAGAAGTCACACATGGTCATTTCCACTATAGCCTACTGGTTACAATGGCCAGCCCATAAACAATGTAGGTCCAAAATAGGACCAGTCTATAAAGGAGTAATATAGCTGATGGTAGCGCCATTTTAGATATTGCCTACCCTGTATACTAACTCTGTTCATTGCACCCCTTAGACATGAAAATCATACAGTGGGATCATAGCATTTTTATTATATATATCCTACTATTCCTGTCTTACTATGTGCAGGGCACTGTTACAAGAGTTGAAGTTGTGAAAAAAGATACACACACATGCAAATGTGCTGGCTGGTCTCTCTACATTCATGACCACTAGCAGTGGATTCAATATGGAGAAGAACTGGAAGACATACATACTGGGAGGCATGTTTCATGGTGGGTCTATCTATACAGCTTGGCTGCCACGTATACAGATCCTATTCATAATGTCACTGAGAATTAGACTTTAGGGTTTTGTCGAATGCTTATTTTGCTTAGTCATTAACTTGTGAACAAACTTCTTCATCCTCCTCCTCCAACATTGTTTTAGCAAGTGTTTATTAATACAATTTTTATAAGACTAGTTTGGATTCTGTGTTGAAAATATAAGGGGAGGTTCCAAAAATATCAGAATTTATTTATAAAATATTGTACATGTTAAAACTTCAGTCACCTTCAAAGTACTCTTTGTTTGACGCGCTACACCTATTGAGATGGTTTTCCCACTGCTCAAAACAGTTTTTGAACTTGTCCATTTTGACGCCTTATAGTGTTTCTGCTGCTTTTTGTTTCACCTCTTCCACACTGTCAAAATGTTTCCCTTTGAGGAATTTTTCATTTGCAAGCCTTCTTCAGGGCGAGATCCAGTGAATAAGGAGGGTGGAGCTCAGGGGTCATGCTGTTTTCGGTCAAAAACTGCTGGACACTCAGCGTGATGTGACAATGTGTGCATTGTCATGGTGGAAGAACCAGTCACCTGTTTGCCACAACTCGGGACGTTTCTTCTGCAAGTCGTGATGCAACCTTCTCAAAACTTACAGATAAAATCTTAGGCTGACTGTTTGATCTGGGGGAACAAATTTTACGTGTACTGCAAGGAGCCTGCCCTCCAAAAGACAATTTGGGCTTTTTTTGGGGGAGGGGGTCCTCCCTTGTAAAATGAAGGAAGGCAATGAAAAAAGGGAGACTATTAAAAAACTGATTCCAAAAATCCAGGAAGATGGCAGTGGTTTTGTTCCAGGCCTGTTAACAGGTTCTGATGATCTTCATTACCCCTCTTTGAGCACATCTCTTTCTGATCCCCTAGTTTTCTAGTCACTCCAAGGTATAAGACTTAGTGCGTTTTTGGTAATTACCACTACATTCTTTAGGCATTCAATATGCTGTTGGTGTAATTCTATATCGAATTCAAAGCTCTGACCACTATCCACAGCTCCATTCCAGGCTGGAGACTAGTATCAAGAGCCAAGGCCATGTCCATTATTTTACTGCCCCGCCCTCTATTTGTTTTGTTTCCCTTCCTTCCCCTTTATCTGCTGCTCTTGGCTCCCACAGGGTTGAGATGGGGTGTACAGGGACTGCAGGAGAGTGGTGAAAGTCTTACAACTTAAATACTATTGTCACCGATGTCTTTGTGGACCCCTGGCTGCAGACATTAATTCTTTGGAGCGCTGCAGAGATTTCTTTGCTACCCTGGAATTACACTGAAAGCCTCTAGTAGTGAGGTCCTCAGGCTGTCCTCTTGCAGGACACCTTCAAGATCGCAACAAGATCGGCTGCTTTGTCTTCTTGTCCTGCTCTTGCCAACTGCTCAAGTCAGCTACAGGGAATACTTGTCAGGTTCTCCTAGAGGCGTCTCCCCACGGTTCACTCTGCTTGGCAGGACTGTCTGGTCATCCAGACAGGGAAGGGGATGCCAATGTCCACTTCATCAAGCATTCTTGATCTCTGTGACTGGTTCTCTTTGAGCCTCTCCTAAATTCGACTGAAGTGGTAAAGTAGAAGGGAAAGCCCATGATAGTCTTCCATTTCGGCCAATGGCTCACATCTCAGATTAGTTCTGTAGTGCATTCACTTCCTTTAGCCTTGCTTTCTTTACAAATGAGCTGGAGGTGGGTAAATGGGGGTGAAGGGATCAGGTCTGATTCTGATTTCTTTTAATAAGCCCCAGAGTGAATATTTGGAAGTTCCTTGGTAGTCTTTTTAAAGTAGAGTTTCTTTGAACATTTATCCCAAATTCCCAGGCCACAGAAAAGTCTAATTCAAAACGCTATTTCCTGTTTTTTTGTTTCTTTATTTAATTTTTAAGATATTTATTTTCTTAGAACATTATGTATCCTTTGGGTTTTTTGATTCATAGTCACGCCATATAATTATCTAGTAGATTTCATGTATTTTGGTTTCAGCTCTTCACAATTGGCCCCTAATAG
This sequence comes from Carlito syrichta, assembly GCF_000164805.1. Classification (NCBI taxonomy): domain Eukaryota; kingdom Metazoa; phylum Chordata; class Mammalia; order Primates; family Tarsiidae; genus Carlito; species Carlito syrichta. The sequence goes on from NW_007248830.1 coordinate 53,096, forward strand.
CGATGACACAGGGAACTTGAAATTTTGCTGAGATGGGAATTTGGACTGAGCTAGCTTGGGTCTGAGTCCAGCACTTTTATCTCATTGTGGCTTTGTTGTTCTCTACTTGTCAACAGTAACTCTGTAAGTGATGAAATGTGTGTTTCTTTGAGCAAAGTGGCCATTAAGTGAGAGAAAACTTTAGCACAGTTTGAAAAGGCAGCTAAATTGCAAGGCAAGGATGTGCGTGGCTCTTAACTGAGGGATGATTTAGAGGAAAGCTGACCTAATAGTTCAATATGTATCATTTTGGACATTCATGAACACCTCACAGTGTAACTGGTGCAAATGTCAATGCTCCATGCCAAATCATATATACATTTATTTTTAAAAAGTCTCTTTTGTTTGTAGTTACCGTCTCTTGTATTTGTGTGTGCTTGCTTTCTTTTTTATTTTCTGGGTAATATTTTCCAAAGGTGTACATAGAACTTTTTCAAGCATCAGCTCTCAGTTTATTGATTTACCAATTTCTGCATTTTTCCATCAAAATTTTCTGCTATAAATGTTCTTACTTTGCTCACCTCTTTCTTTCAAATCTCTTTTCAAATGTCACCTCTTCAGATAAACCCCCTGTGACTATTTTATCTAAAATAGCTACTCCCTCCTACCCATTTCAGTCTCTAATCTCTTATCCTACTATATTTTTCTTTACAGATTTGATTGCTATATGACATTGTTATATAATTACTTGTTTATTTATTCAATATATATTTCCCAGTGCCTCGAACAGTATCTGGAACATAATAGGCTTTGTCCAAATATTTGTTGAATAAATTATTGAATAAAGAGTAAACGATTTTACTCATCTTGTTTTCTTTAGACATTTTCTCCTATTTGGAGTTGGATTGTGAGTTTATTTACTTCCATTTTTGTGGAATAACCACAGCATTTCACTTAATGAATCCTTTTTAATTGTAGTTCTAATTTTTCCATTCATCCCAGAGTTACTGAGAAAGTTGTTCTTCTATTTCCAAGTGACTTGGGGGTTTTTGTTTAACATTTTGTTGTTGATTACCAGTTTTCATTTCATTCAAAGAATGTGAGCTGTAAAATATGTTGTTTTTTTGGTATTTGTTGAGATTATTTTCATGTAAAACTATATCATAGCATTTTTGTAAATGTCCTCTGTAGAATAAGGTTTACTTTATCTAATAAATAACCTTACCAATTGTACTAATTCAATAGTTGTAAGGTCTTGGTCAGTCCTCTGTAAAAGAGAGTTGTCTTAAATTCTCATGACAAAAATAATTTTTTCATCAGTATTTGCCTTCTACTTCAAGCATAGACATTTATGACTTTTATCTTCATTGTAAATTAAGTTCATTACCAACACAAACGATCATCTTTTTAAATGCTTTACTACATTCAATTTCACTGTGTTTGAAATTAATATTACTAGACAGTTGCTTTCCTTTGGTCTGATTTTGCTTAGTAAATCTGTTTTCTTTTGTTTTTAGCATTTTGTTGTCCTATGTTAGGTACATGTTTTGAAGTTGAACACTGTTAGATTTTATTTTAATAGAAGAGTACAGTTATTCCTTTTTTTTGGTCAAAACTCTTTTGGGTGATCTTATTCTGTCATCTTTCTTTTTTATTTAAAATGTTTTTTACTTTAGATTTTATTTTTCTCTGCTTTTCCTTTTACTTTTTCTAGTGATTGAAAGATAAAATATTGCTTTTTAAAATTTTAAAGATGTGGAGTATAATTCAGGATTAGGTATATAAGTGATCATCTTACAGGTAAAGTTTGGGCCTCCCTTTGGACCCCACTTTGCCTGGTTTGAGATAAGGAACACTTATTGATGTTATGTGCCTCCCTCCCTTTCCTGGCATTTTCCAGGTATTGCCGATCCCTTTCTTACAGTATTATGGTAAATGTTCAGGGTCCACTTATGAGTGAGAACATGTGGTACTCAGTTTTTTTCTTTCTGTGAGAGATCACTGAGTATGATAGACTCTAAATCCATACAAGTTGCTGTGAAGTCCATAATTTTGTCCTTTTTTATGGCTCCGTAATATTCCATTGTGTATATGTACTATATTTTAAAAATCTGGTCCAGGTACAATGGGCAGCACCCTGATTCCATGTTTTTGCTATTGTGAATAGTGCTACAATAAAAATTCATGTGCAAGTATCTTTTTTGTAGAATGACTTGAGTTCCTCTGGGTATATTCCTAGTAGGGGGATTGCTGGGTCATATGGAAGGTCAATTTCTCACTCTTTAGAAATTGTCACACTGTTTTCCATAGACGTTGAACTAGTTTGCATTCCCATAAGCAGTGCAGAAGCATTCCCTTTTCTCTCCATCCTCACCAGCATCTGTTGTTTTTTGTTTTATTAATGATGACCATTCTTACTGGGGTTAGGTGGTATCTCAAAGTGGTTTTGATTTGCATTTCTCTGATGATTAGTGACACTGAGTACTTTTTCATGTGTCTGTTGGCTGCCCATATATCTTCTTTTGAGAAGTGTCTATTCATGTCTTTTGCCCACTTTTTAATAGGGCTGTTTGTTTTTTTTCTTCCGGCGCTTTTGAGTTCCTTGTAGATCCTGAATGTTAGGCCTTTGTCAGAAATACAGTTGGCAAATATTTTTTCCCCATTCTGTGAGCTGTCACCCCGATCTCTTGGTTCCTTTTGCTTTGTAGAAGTTTGTCAGTCTGATGAGGTCCCACTTGTCTATCTTATCTCTTATGGCATGGGCATCTGGGGTTTTTTAAAATCAGGAATTGGTTGTCTATTCCAATTTTCATGAGGGTGTCTCCTGCACTTTCTAGGATTTTTATAGTTTGAGGTTTTATGTTTAACTATTTTATCCATTTAGAGTTGATTTTTGTGTATGGTGGTAGGTAGGGGTCCTGTTTAAATCTTCTGCATGTGGTCAGTCAGTTTCCCAGCATCATTTACTAATAGGTTCTCCTCTCCCCAGTGGTTGTTGGTGGAGGTTTTGTTGAAGATGAGTTGGTTGAGAAATTGAGGTTTTACTTCCAGAATCTCTAACCTGTTCCATTGCTCTGTAAGCCTGTTCTTGTACCTATACCAGGTTGTTTTGGTTATTGCAGTCTTATAATAAAGTTTAAAGTCTGGGAGTATGCTACTACCCTCTTTATTTATTTATTTATTTATTTTTGAGGATTGTTTTGGCTATTCATGGTCATTCATGTTTCCATATGAATTTCTGTATTGCTGTTTTTAGGTATGAGAATAATTATGTTGGTAATTTAATAGGTATTGTGTTGAATCTGCAGATTGTCTCTGGTAGGGTGGACATCTCAACAACGTTGATTCTTCCAATCCATGAGCATGGAATATTTTTCCCTTTGTTTGTGTCTTCTTTAATTTCTTTGAACAGTGTTTTGAAGTTTTTGTTGTAAAGTTCTTTCACTTCTCTAGTTAGGAAGATGCTGAGACATTTTATTTTTGTATGTGTGTGTGGCTATTGTGAATGGGATTGTGTTTTTATTTGGTTCTCTGCCTGTTTGTTGTTGGTGTATAAGAATACAACTGTCTTTTGCACATTTATTTTTTACCCTGAGACTTGGCCAAAGTGTTTATTAGTACATGGAGGTTTTTGACAAATTCCCTTGGATTTTTGAGGTATAGGAGCATATCATCAGCCAAGAGGAAAATATTGCTGTAACTTCTAATAGAAGTTTCTTTCATCATAAAAAATGCTTAAAACTAAATTTTGTGGCCGGGCTCAGTGACTCAGCCTGTAATCCCAGCGCTTTGGGAGGCCAAGGTGAGTGGATTGCCTGAGCTTGCGGATTCGAGACTCGCCTGGGCAACTTGGCGAGACCTCATCTCTACAATAAATCAAAAATTAGCCGGGCGTGGTAGCACGCGCCTGTAGTTCCAGTTTCTTGGAAGGCTGAGGAGCCCAGCAGGTCGAGGCTTCTGTAGTTCCAGCTTCTTGGAAGGCTGAGGAGCCCAGCAGGTCGAGGCTGCGGTGGCAGCGAGCGGTCACTGCACTCCAGTTTGGGTGACAGAATGAGAGTTCAACTAAAAAAGAAAACCAAAAAACAACTACATTTTGTCTAGTGAAACAGATTTAAGAATAAGAATTTCTGAATCTTGATTAAAATAAAGATTTTGTAATATTTCTCTTTCCGTCACCTCCCTAATGTAGTCTAGAGTTATAAATGTTAATTATTATTTTTAAATGTTATTATTATTTTTATTTGGCTACAGATTTCAACTTTATGTTTCTTTTTCACGCTTTTAATTTTGTAATTATATATAGCAAGGATAGTAATTAGCAAATTGAACTTCCATATTTGTTATCCTCAGCTTAACAACAACAAAAAAGTTTACCCTCCATACACACAAATTAATCTGAATTGGTCACATGTCTACTTAACTAGAGACTCTAATTTCAAATCTCCCTCAGCTGGGTGAGATCATGTGACTAAGTGTTGCTCACTATGGACAAATTGAGGTATGCAATTACAAAATCAATTTTATATAAACAAATTGCTTACTTTCCACACCTTCTATTTTCTAGTTTCCATGACCTAGAATATGGACACAATCATTCACTTTGGCTCTCTCCATACATGAGGACAACACTCTAAGAGGTCATAGGGCAACCAGATAGAAGAAGTTTGGGTCCTTACAGGACCTAACAAACTGCCTCCTGCTAGGGACTGCCTTCCCACCTCTAGCTGCTTGTAAGAGAGAAAAGCAAATTGTAGTATTGTTTCAGCCATTGTGTTCTGCAGTCTTTTATTCTGGCTTTTTAACCTGTTTCTCAATTAATTAATTATATATCATTTATTATTATATTTTATTGTTATTATTAATAATTAACACATCATTATTGTAGTTAATTAATATTTTAACTGCATGTTGCAGTCTTTTTATGCTTCTAGTTTCTAATTCTTTTTGTTTTTCTCTCAATATTCTGAATAACATTTTTTGTTTAATTTTCATGTGGGCAGTATATTCCTTGAGGCATTTGGTCATGTTACCTTGTCTAGATATAAAATATTTACCACATTTTTTTCCTCCTCCAATTCTTTTTTTGAAAACTGATTAATTTATTTTTATTTTAAAGATTTGGGGTACAATTCAGGGTTACGTATACAAATGTTCATTATGCAGGCACCCTTGTTGATGAAGTGTGCCTCTCCCTCCCCTGGCAGTTTTCCTCAACTGCTAATCCCACTTCCCCTCCCTGGCAGTTTCCCACTACTGCCAATCCCTTTCTTATAGTATTATGATAATTGTACAAGGTCCACTTATGAATGAGAACATATGGTACTCTGTTCTTTAGTTTCCGTGATAGATCACTGAGTATGATGGACTCTAAATCCATCCATGTTGCTGTGAAGTTCATATGTTTGTCCTTCTTTATGGCTGCATAATATTTCTTTATGTATATGTACCACATTCTTTTTATCCAGTCCAGCTTTGATGGGCAACATGGCTGGTTCTATATTTTTGCTATTGTGAATAGAGTTGCAACAAACATACGTGTGCAGGTATCTTTTTTTGTAGAATGATTTGAGTTCCTCCGGGTATATTCCCAATAGGGGAATCACTGGGTTATGTGGAAGGTCAATTTCTAGTTCTTTCAGAAATCGCCACACTGTCTTCCAGAGGGTGCACTAGTTTGTATTCCCACCAGTAGAGTAGAAGTGCTTCTTTCTCTTCACCTCCTCGCCAGCATATGTTGTTGTTTGTTTTATGAATGATGGCCATTCTTACTGGGTTTAGGTGGTATCTCAATGTGGTTTTGATTTGCATTTCTCTGATGATAAGTGAGGCTTCGTACTTTTTCGTGTGTCTTTGGCTGTCCATATTTTTTTTTTTAGAAGTGTCCATTCATGCCTTTTATTTACTTTTTAATGGGGCTGTTTTTCTTTTTTTTGGCACCTTTGAGTTCTTCTCCAATTCTGAAGACAGTTCTGGTGTTCTACGGTCAATGAGGTATGCCTGACTTTTTTTGATTCTCCAAAAGTAATCTATTTCTGTTGTCTACCTGAATTTTTATAAACTATTATGTTGGAATTTAAAAATTTGAGCAGTTTATATTTAGTTTAGCCAATCTTATGTTACTTTTGCCTAGATTTTGGTAGCCCTTTTGGATTTATCCACATCTATACTTTTTTTTTCACTTTAGGGCATTATAGTTTTTTCTTTCTAATGGATATTTGGTTATTGCTGCTCTATTTCTTTTGATTTACTTCTCAGTGGTGGTGATTATTCATGTGTTAAATTTTCTCTTTCACTGTATCTATCATTTTCTTAGATAATTACTCTAGATTTTCACTGATTTTTTTTTGCACTCTTAATTCTGTCATTTACATGCTCTAATTCACATTTTAATTATTCTATATTTCATTGTGCTTCTTTGGGTCTTTTTCTATATTTTTATTTTTCTCTACCAGATCAATTTTCATTTTGTGTTTTATCTGTGACTTCAGCAGTTCCAAGATTACTTATATTTCATTGGGATAGTAAAACCAAGAGGAAGATAAAATATTCTTTTATTTCTTGGATAAATATTATTTAGAGGTAGATATCTCTATGTATTTTCAGGGTAATAGTTAAATTATTTCTTATATATCACAAAGAGTTTTTTTTTAAATTTTAAAGGTCCCCTTTTTCTCATTTCTTTCTGATTTCTCAAACTTAAAAAAGGAATTATTTCTGTGGGCCTGGTATTTGTCAAGTGATGTGATAGTTTCATTCTCTTTGAGCTTGTATATCATCTACACCTTTACTGCTAGAATTCCCCTACCAGCTCTTGAGCTGGCAACCAACTTCATGAGCATAATCCCTAGCAAATTTCTGGTGTACAGTAGACATTCATCTAGGGAGGCTTTGTTATATAGAGTGAGAAAATTCTTTTGCTCTTAGTGTTTGGTTCTTAAAGTGTGAGAAAGTCAATTCATGTTTGGATATTGAAATTTGGATAATGTGTTATAGATAGTTTATGAAAAGTACAATCTCCATAGAGCACGAATCATTCTGATCTTACTGAAGGTTAAATTTACCACCAAGAAGCAATGCACCACTAGTTTTCTCTACTTATACTTAGCATACAGCACTAGAAGTTGTTTCCTGAATGAACTTAGAAAGAAAGGTAAAGATGAATGTGATGGGAAAATCTGCATTTTTAAGTACCCAATTGGTATGTTATGACCTTTTTTAGTTCTTTCCCAGAAAACTGAATTGTTGTTTCAAAGGTATTGTCAATGATTATTTTATAAGCTGCAGATTATAAAATTAGGGATAGGCAGTAGATCAATAGTTATTTTTTACATGTTTCTGTTGCTCTTACATATCTCACTTTTCTTCTTTTCTTTTTATGGGCAGATCAGAAAATGTGAGTCAACTTCAGTTAGTTAGCATTATCATGACTTAAATGTACTAATATTCCACACTTAGTTCTTATGCTTTAGGAAAAATAGTTCGTATTTTTTTGGACTAAACAAACAAACAAAAATGAATAGATTTAAACTTCAAGGTCAAAACTATGTAGCACTGTCACTGACTTCTCCAAAGGTGCTTCATTGACTATAGGAATGACTTGTTGGGTTTGAAAATCTCTGCATGTTCATGAAAATTTATAGAGGTCAATTTTGCATCTCACTGAGTAGTGTGACTGTTTCTTAGGCCACCCCAGAAGTAAGTAATGTGTAGAAATAGTCACTTAGAGCCTCTAAACCAGTATTCCTAAAAAGGCAAAAATGCATTAGAAACTTGTGAAAAATACAAACATTTCTAGCAGTTTAATGCATATCCATTCTCTACCTCGAACTTTAAAGTGCTTCTCTCACAAAAAAGTTCTCAGTCATAACCTCTTACAGAATTGTGAGGATACATTTAACCTGGATTTGGATGTCACATCTAACCAGATTAATCCATTTATTATTTTTCAAATATGAAATATCTACTTTTTTCTTTCTTTCTTTCTTTTCTTTTTTTTTTTACTGTCTTAGGCTATTACATTGTGGAACTGGTTTTCATTCAGAAGGAAGTGGCAGAGGTGTTCTCATGGGTCTGGTTCTAGTTAATTCTTCCTCATCTTGGACTTTCATATTCTCACAGTTTCTGGCACTCAGATTTGTCTTAATTTTTGGCAACTGTGTTCTCTATAATTCTTATCTATGTAGCTTTTGCTCTTTAGTTCCAACTTGGCTATCAGTTTTCAGTCTTCTTCAAAACCAGATTTCTAACTTGTGTCCAAGCTGTACCTTTGTTTGCCTGAATTTGGTTCCACATTTAGTTCTGTGATCTCCACTGCAGAAAGTCTTAAAATAACAAAACCACTGGCAAACTCACATTCAGTATATGTGTGTATTTAGGTGTATGAATGTGATTATACCACAATTTAACAACATATAGATATTGCAAAACTTCCTAAACTGCATACAAAAAATAACTGTAATTTAAATAAAACAAAAACAGGAGTTCTTTTCTCCTCTCTGTGACTTCCAAAAGCTCAACAAATTTTTTAAAAACATCAGTATTGCAAAAACAGAAGATTCTGCATTTACAACTGTTTGGGTTGCTTTAGGAACTAACCCTAAATCACACAGTTATGCACCTCCTTCTCCAAGTAAGGGATAGATAAATTGTGTTTTATCTTTGTTGTATTATGCACTCCCTGAAACACACATTGCTTTAGAAGTAATAAGACTATCAAACTAAAAGTATTACTAAGTAGAGGGAGAAGGGATAGGAAAAAAAATAATTGACAGGTGTTATATTTGTTTTTGGAAAACCGATGTATTCAAGAGATTTTATTCTTTCCTTGGTAAACCTATTCCACTTTTAAAAATAGGGAGTTTAATACAGCCTAGATGGTCTCTGGAGACAGAAGATAGGGTTCTTTTTAAATAACTTACTAATAATTCATATCTTCATAATATTTCTCACACCATGAAAACATATACAATCATATTGTCTCTGTATAACCTATTTCCCCTTTTTGAAATGTCGATCACCTGTTCCAGAGAACAAATGAGTTATGAAAGTGCATTTAATAATCAGTGAACTTCATTTTACACAGTCAGCATTTATTGCAAAACTGTAAGGGAAAAGAACCAGAGTAGAGAACCATAACACAGGCAAGAATAATAGTGGCTAATAGCTAATGACAAGTCTGCTATAAAGGGTAACTGTCCCTATGATTTTAATTTAAATATATCTGAAAATATTTTTAGGGCAATTTTCAAACTGTCCTGCATTTTGTTTTAGACAAAATTCAAAAGTTTATTTTCTTTGTATATGTTATATCACGTCTATATTTTGCAGAAATATTTTTCTTCCTGATCTATGTTTGGAACTTCTTGATGTTTTATTTTGACAAGTTAGCTATTTTCTGCTGGATCAACTTTTGGCTATTGACATTATAAAATTATCATTTTTACTTTGGGTTTTTTCATTTTGTTTTTGCTTAGTTTGTCTTTTTATTTTCTTAGTTACCATGATTTTATCTTTTTATCTTTTATTATTTTTCAGTTCTTGGGATTTTATTCATTTTAATTAGTTTATCATTGATCTCTCAACTTTATTCTGATCATTCATTATTAACGTAGAAATAGAGATGCCCTTTGTACTCTATATGTCTGTTCAATACAAATAAGATGGATCATTGACTGGGGAAGAGCTTTTGACCTCAGAATATGACATTTCCATAGAATCTGTGATACCTGAACAACAAGGACAGTTATTGGGTATCAAAGGTAAGAGGTTTTTATGGCAGTGAGCAAGGATTAAGAGGTCACAAAGCACCCATCTCATGCGGTGGTGATAAGTATTCTGAGCCTAGAATTTACTTATTATAGAAAATAAGTGATGCACCTTCGAATCTTTTGAAGTTTTATAATGATAGGCATAGGGGAATATATATATATAAACTCCTAAATTTCCTCACCAATTAATAGGTGGTCAAAAGAAAAAAAACCATTATAATTCAAAGCCTCAGGGACAGGTAGTAAGAGAAATGTAATATTCGATTTGCAGAAAGCTTCCAAGTTTGCATCTGTGTACAGTAAAATGTTTTACTGAGCAAAGTAAATCAATAAGGCTTAAAAGGCATAATAACGTGATAGAATACTTCTACTTAAAACTTTTTTTCTTCCACATGTGGTTTATTGAATGGTTAAAATGCTCTTCAATATGCAACAGGATCCAACAAAACCTAAATGATCTAAATTTGTATTCCTCTATAATTTGTTTGAAAAAAATTAACTTAAATTTTAGTTGAGAGTTGAATTAAGGCATCGATACATGGCTGCCGTCTCAACATTCTCCTGAGAGAGCAAATAAAGTCAGAAAATAAACCCACCGAGTTATTATACATCCAAGCTGCTGCCAAGCAATTTGGCTGAGAGTTTCACCTTCCTTAGGTAGCTGGAGCCTTTATAATTTTAAATCCAAGATTCAAAAAAATGTTTTGGAGCTTTTCCCACTGTGTGAACTTTCTTGATTTTCTTCCCCCATTATCTCTGCCCAGTAACCCTGTGGCATGGAGAGAGGAAGCCATGAAATCAAGGTCTAATCCTTTTTTTGTACTAATAATAGAGGCCGGCCCAGCAATCAGCTCATGTCTCAAAGATCACCACATTAACATAATAACTAATGATCTTTTTGCTCCATTCTCAGCATAATGGTTTTACATTTAATATATTCAACTCATAGTCTCATTAGGGGCTGTTAGTACAACAAGAATGTTTGTGGCGCATAATGAAACGCTGATTTAATCATAACATACCATAACACATACAATAAGAGGTTGGGCACGTTAAGTGGTTGCAGCAGCAAGAAGAAAGATGCATCGATTCCCTTAATCCTATAAATCTAGGGAGCATTTTCCTTTTAGCAAAGTTTTGAATTAATTCGTTAACTTCCTAAATTCTAAGTGAACTGCCTTCTAGTTTCAGACTCCAAAAAGCCCAGCTCTACTCCAGTTCTATGCTTTGTGAGAATGATTGGGCTTTTCCTGGGTATCCGTGGACACAGTTCTTTCTTAGGTTACCGGTATGACCTACTTCACTAGCTTAGGGTAAAAGGAGGTCGTATCTATTTTATTTTTCAGACTGACCCTGGCTTGATCATTCATGTGCCCAAATTACAAGAAAGTTCAGTATCTTATTCAGAAGTTTCTTCCTTCTATCAACTTAAAAATTACCCCAAAACCTATGGTGACTTACTTAGTTCAAAGACATAGTCATACTTTCAGACTCATGAAGAAGAGGCCAAGTGTCTTCCTCTGATTTTGCTTTTGTGGTTGCCACATGTTGCGTTTAAAAACAGAAGGTCTGCCCAGGCTTGGTGACTCAGCCTGCAATCCCAGCACTTTGGGAAACTGAGCGAGTGGATTGCCTGAGCCCGCAGACTCGAGACCAGCCCGGGCAACTAGGTAAGACCTCGTCTCAACAATAAATAAAAAATGAGTCAGGTGTGGTAGAGAGTGCCTGGAGTTCCAGCTACTTGGAAGGCTAAGGTGGAAGAATCCCTGGAGCTCAGCAGGTCAACACTGGGGTGGCCTTGAGTGTGCCACTACACTCCAGCCTGGGCGACAGAGTGAGACTCCAACTCAAAAACAAAACAAAACAAAGGAAGATCCTGCAATTTTCTCTGCCACTGAATGCACTGTTGCAATGCCACCACTGCACATCTAGCAGTAGTTTTCCAATGTAGTGAGGGCATGTTGAGGTTTCTCTCTACACTGTTAAGCCCAGCTGTGGTGACACAACACAAACAGTTTTCAATATTCTAGATGAATCTAAAATGAAGTTACATGCCTCTGTAAATGTATTGCTCCATTTACCAACTGTCAATCTTTGGTAGTCCATGCTGTAAGAGAGAGTATATGTGTGTATGTATATGTATATAAAACATTCTCCTCCAGCTGCACACTGATGGAGTTATACTTCACCCAGATGGATCTACTAATTTTAAGAGGTAAATGGAACCTTTCCAAGTTCACCTCTGATTCATACTCATTATTATACTCAACTGTCATACTCCAAAAATACGGGCACCTTCAAGTAAGCAACTCAGCAAGGAAGTCCAGCCACAGTCACTGCTCTTGCAATCAGCCTTTCCACTGTGGACTTTGGTCTTGGCTCTGAGCCAGCTCGCCAAACCGAATGTGTTTCCTTTAGGGGCGAAGTCCTCCTTAGGGGCTATTATAAGTCATTCTTGACAGTGGGACTATAATGATCAGTAAGAAAGTTTCTAATAACAATAATCACAAAAAAGAGTCTAGATATCAATATCTTTGTTTTCCTTGGGCACCCTTTGACCGTTAACTCCTATACAACTGTGTTCACTTCCTCCATAGAGAATAGCTCTCCACAGCAAGAAGTCTAAGTAGGAGTGGTTTTTATCTGGTCACATAAATGTTATGATGCACCATTTTTTCCCAAGGTGTGGGGGCACTTACTTGCTTTGCATCTGTGCTACTAAAAAGTTCACTCAAAAAAAAGAGATGAGTTTCAAAAATGTGTGTGTGTTTATTAAAGAGAAAATTAATGCACTAGAATCAGTATTCAAAAAGTCCAAAAGAGTGTATTTGCAAAAGTAAATTTTTCTTCTCCTTCTGTTCCCTGATCATCTAGCTCCCCTTCCCAGAGGTATGTATATTATTTTATGACACTATATGCATATGTACATACCCTACACTATATCCATATATTCCTACACTGTTAAGCCCAGCTGTGGTCACATAACACTAGAATCCCAATATACATATACTTATACGTATTTAGACACATGCTACCATTCTATACATAAGATTCTATACTTTGCTTTGTTCACTTCACAATATCAGGGCCATATAAGTACAAATATATAAGTTGCCTTACTCTATTTTTTAAATTTTTAATTTTTTAAAAACTTTTTTGTTTGTTTGTTTGTTTTTTGAGTGGGAGTCTCACTCTGTCACCCAGACTGGAGTGCAGTGGCCACTCCCGGTCACTGCAGCCTTGACCTGCTGGGCTCCGGCGATCCTTCCACCTCAGCCTTCCGAGTAGCCGGAATTACAGGCGCGCGCTACCACGCCCAGCTGATTTTTGATTTATTGTAGAGATGAGGTCTCGCCAAGTTGCCGAGGCGGGTCTCGAACCCGCAGACTCTGGCAATCCACTCACCTCAGCCTCCCAAAGGTGCAGGATTACAGGCTGAGTCACTGAGCCCGGTTTTAACTTTTTATTTTAAAGATGTGGGGTACAATTCAGGGTTAGGTATACAAATGTTCATTAGGCAGGTACCCTTGTTGATGAGGTGCCCCCTCCCCCAGACAGATTCCCACTACTGCCAATCCCATACCCCCCCACCCTCACCACACCCCCACAGTTTCCACTACTGCCAACCTTTTCTTATAGTATTACGATAATTGATCAAGATCCACTTTTATGAGTGAGAACATGTGATACTTAGTTCTTTGTTTCTGTGAAAGATCACTCAGTATTATAGACTCTAAGTCCATCCAGGTTGCTGTGAAGTTCATGATTTTGTTTTTCTTTATGGTTGCATAATATTCCATCGTGTATATGTACCTCATTTTTTTATCCAGTCCTCTTTCGATGGGCAGCACAGTTGGTTCCATGTTTTTGCTATTGTGAATAGTGCTGCAATAAACATGTGTGCACAGGTATCTTTTTCAAAGAGTGATTTGAGTTCCTCCGGGTATATTTTCAGTAGGGGGATTCCAGGGTTGTATGGAAGGTCAATTTTTAGATCTTTTAGGAATCGCCACACTGTTTTCCACAGAGGCTATCCTAGTTTACACTCCCACCAACAGTGAGGTGATCCCTTTTCCCTGCATCCTCTCCAGCATCTGTTGTTTTTTGAGTTATTGATGATGGCCATCCTGACTGGAGTTAGGTGGTATCTCAGTGTAGTTTTAATTTGCATTTCTTTGATGACTTGTGAGGCTGAACATTTTTTCATGTATCTGTTGACTGCTCATATATTTTCTTTTGAGAAGTGTCTATTCATACCTTTTGCCCACTTTGTAATGGAGCTGTTTGTTTTTTTTCTTCAGCATGTTTGAGTTCCTTGTATATCCTAGATGTTAGACCTTTGTCAGACATACAGTTGGCAAATATTTTTTCCCAGGCTGTAGGCTATCTCCCTGCTCTTTTGATGGTTTCTTTGGCTTTGCACATGCTTGTCAGTTTGATGAGGTCTCACTTGTCTATCTTATCTCTTATGGCATGGGCACTTGGGGGCTTTGATCAGGAATTGGTTGCCAGTTCCAATTTTCATAAGGGTGTCTCCTGTGTTTTCAAAGGTTCTGATAGTTTGAGGTTTTACATATAGGTCTTTGATCCATTTAGACTTGATTTTTGTGTATGGTGATAGGTAGGGGTCTTGTTTTAATCTTCTGCACATGGTCAGTCAGTTTTCCCAGCACCATTTACTGTACAGGTTCTCCTCTCCTCAATTAAAAAAAATTTTTTTGAGTTGGAGTCTCACTCTTGTCACCCAGGTTAACATGCTCACAGCTACCACAGTCTAAATCTGCTGTGCTTAGGTGGTCCTTCACCTCAGCCTTCCAAGAAGCTGAAACTATAGACACGAGCCATCATGCTCAGCTAGTTTTTGTGATTTATTGTAGAGATGAGGTCTCACCAAGTTGCCCAGGCTGGTCTCAAACCGCTAGGCTCAGGCAGTCCTCTGGCCTCAGCCTCCCAAAGTGCTGGGATGACAGGCTGAGCCACTGTGCCCAGTCACCTTACTCTCTTTAAAGGTGGCATGTATTCTGTCATATGCATGGAGTATGATTTAGTCTACCACTCATTAATAAATACTTAAGTTATTGCCAATCTTTTGCTCTTATAAATAATACTGGAATGCCTATTTTTTTTTTACCTATATCATTTAGTATCTGTATAACATATCTATAGGAAAAATTTCCAGAAGTGGGATAGTTGAACCAGAGGATAATTCAGTAATTGTGTGATTTTCAATTTTGCATGTGGTATTGTGGAATCCTTCCCCTTAGATGTTGAGCAATTTACAGTCCTATCCACAACACACAAGAGTGTCTGTTTCATTCTACTTTTACCAACCCTGTGGGTGAGCAAGTTTTTGATCCTTACAAATTGCTTGGTGAAAATGGAATCTGATTATAGTCTTTATTTGTGGTTCACTTATTAGGAGAGAGGTAGGACATTTTTATGTATGTTTAAGAATCACTTATACTTCACTTTCTGCTTTCTGTGAGCTATTTAAAGTTGCTCAGATCCCCATTGAATTATTGCGAATTATTGGTCTTTTTCCTGTTGGGTTGTAAGATCTCTCTCTCTTTCTCCCCCTTTTGCTTGCTCTCTCTTTATATACATACAAACCATTAAATAAATTATTCTTTTGTTTTTAATATGAATAACAGTTTTCTTTGTCTTTTAGATGTTTTGGGAAGACATGGAGAGCTTTGGTTTTCAGATAATTTAATTTATCAATCTTTGTTGTCATAGCTTCTACATTTCATGTTATATTTAGAGTCTTTTCTCATTCTGGAACTAGCATAGTCAACCACTACACTTATTATTTCCTCAGTTATCTGCGTTGTATGCTCTACCTATTATTGGAGATAACATGAATGTGTTTCTGTTCCTTGTGACCTAAATAGAATAACACAATCTTGGGAGACAAATTCAGTCAATAGAACAGAAAGAAAAATTTAAAAATAGATTGCACAATGATAAAGTTTTCAGGCAGGTCAACCTAGTGAACAGGACTCAGTGGTGGTGATGCTTTTCTGAGCAAAGGTTTGAATTCAGACTCTGAGGTTAAGACAGAGTCTCAAATAGCAAGAAGCAGGGAAATGTTTTGGGGAAGACAGATGCAGATTTGATTTATAAAATATTTATCAGACACATTTAGAATATAGACAACAGCATTTCAAACACACTGATCTACTTTTAACTTTTAAGACCTCTTTCCATGACATATTCTTGATTCATATACTCACACTAATTTTTGTGTGCCAACGTCAATAAAGGAACCTGATCACAAACCAGGTGAAGTGGGGACCAAAGGGAGGCCCAAACTTTACCTGTACCGAGACCACTTGTATACCTAATCCTGAATTGTACCCCACATCTTTACAATAAAATTAAAACAAATTTTTTTGTGTGCATTACTTTATTAAGCACAAGGAAGTTTAAATAATTAGATAAAATTGTCCACGAACTTTTGGAACTTACAGATTCACCTGAGAATTTACCAGTCAACATGAATTTGTGAACTCAAGAACATATTTGGAATGCTATGTATCAACTAAAGCACTGCAAATTGTGTTTATGAACATGTAGAAGTCATTGAATTTTTAAAAGTATGAAGCAGATCAAAGAGCAAAGATTACTCTTTCTAAAAATTTTTTATCGTTGTTGAAAGTTTATGAAACAGATAATCAAAAAAGAAGGGACAAAAACATAACAGTATGCCAGAGAGATTCATTCTGATCATCTATTTTTTCTCTTCCTCCTTCTCTGATTCAAAATATATATTATACTTGCTGTTTGGTAACATTTTTTTTTCATTTAACAACAAATTAAGTACATATTTTCATGTCACTACATGTTCATCTAAAACATTTATGTTAGTTCTTGTAGAGATGTACTATCCCTATTTAACTAATTCTATTGGAATTTGGGGTGGTATATAAATATACAAGATGATAAATAATGGCATAGAATATCCTGGTGCTAATTCTTTGTGTATATCTTTATTTTGCTAGAATATATTGATGTCTTTCAGGGTAAACTAAAGAAGAGTAATTAGGATTAACGAATCAAGAGCCCTATTTAAGGCCTTTGATATTTACTGCCCAATCTCTATGCAGAAAGATTACTTCAATTTACACTTCCACTATGGCCTCACCAACAATAGATGCCATTGTTTATAAAAATCTACATCAATTTGATGTCTCAAAATAGTAATTCACTTTCATATGAAATATTTGATTTGTTAGTGAGGCTAAACATCTTTTCACAAATAACTTTGCCTTGGATATTTATTGGGGTAGCTTTTTGAGGGAGACAATTTTTTTAAAGATTATAAACTCCTAAGTGTATTTTTTTACATGCACGTTGCCTGTATGAGACAAATTAAAAATTCATATGTAATTTCAGTATAAAACACCCAAACTGTACATTAAAACTGTTCACAGAAAATGGTAAAAAACAAATCACAATTGCAAAAGCATGGAGGTATCAGTTACAAGGACCAAGTAAATTAACTAATTTATATTAGTATTTTCCTTTATCTTATAAAACTTTGTTGATAAATTGGGGGAGAGTCTCTGAGAATCTAAATGGTGACAAAATAATAACAAATATATCACCATTTCTTTATTCACAAATTACACGACATAAATCAGGTTACTTCGGCTGATTGCAGTCAACAGAAATTGTATCTGTATCTCAGCAGCAACATAAAACCTTATCAAGAAGAAATTCTATATCTGGACCAGAAAACCCTAACACATTTTGGAGACCTGAGGACTAAGAAGGTAAACTGGCAACTGTGTTGAAACAGCTGCTTGAGGCTGGTGGGTCTGTTCCCCCAACATCTCTAAGCATGAGCAGCTCCCCTCCCAGACGGATAGGACACCAAGTCAGGGATGGTGTCACCAAGGAAGGTGACACGGAAACCCACGAGATGACATTGATACGAGGTGCACATGTGAAGGCATGGACCGCCGGGAGGAGAGTACAGAACCCGGCAAGGACAGTCGCTCCCTAGGGTCGTAGCCACCCTGCAGCAGCATGTCCCCATGCTAACGGAAATGGCAGGGTCCGAGGGAGACAATTCTGTTTTTTTTTTGAGTTGGAGTCTCACTCTGTGGCCCAGACTGCAGTGCAGTGGCCGCTCCTGGCCACTGCAGCCTCGACCTGCTGGGCTCCGCGATCCTTCCAACTCAGCCTTCCGAGTAGCCAGAATTACAGGCACGCGCTACCATGCCTGGCTAATTTTTGATTTATTGTAGAGATGAGGTCTCACCAAGTTGCCCAGGTGGGTCTCGAACCCGCAGGCTCAGGCAATCCACTCACCTCAGCCTCCCAAAGTGCGGGATTACAGGCTGAGCACTGAGCCTGGCGGGAGACAATTCTTAAGTCAAGTGTTAGAGGGATCATTCTAATTGTTTTCTAGGCACTATGTGAATTAAGAATTGTTCATCCCTATCTTGAGACAAGTTCTGATTTGTCATCTTGAGTCACATCTGCCTTCCTGTATTGAATAATTTTTATATGTTGCAATGTACTAAAAAGAAAAAGAACAACAGGAAGAAACACAGTTCTGGGAAATTTTAGTCAGAATGATATTTACAGAATATTGGTGGGAACAATAAGACAGTTTGGGTTTCAAATGCTAATCATTTTCATCACTCCCTCCCCACAAAATATTCCATAGAGATTGATACCATGTAGAAGCGTCTCTCCTATATAATTGACAGGTAGTGTGTGATTCAGGTTTGGGCTCCCGCAGCTGCTCAGAATGGGAAAAGCTCTTTGCTCCTAGGATGGCCGGAAAGAGAATTCAGGGAGAAAGAGGTAGTGCTGGATCTCTGATGTTCATACTCAACACATCCCTGTTGAACTCGGATTTACTCATTTGGGGTGAAATTTTAGGGAGTCCATTTTGATTTGAGATATTTCTGAGAGATTGAACCAAAATACTAGCGATCCTCCCAATCTATAGGACACTAGGAACTACAAATCGAACCAGGTTAGAAAGTAGGAAATGGGTTATCAGTCACCAGTGTCTGCCTGGCGAAGGCCTGAGAGATCTTATCTCATTGATGTCCTTCATTTCAAGGGTTGCTCTGGCCTAAATTGTGTCCTCCATAAAATTCATATTTATCACCGGGCTCGGTGGCTCAGCCTGTAATCCCGCGCCTTTGGGGTTGAGGTGAGTGGATTGCCTGAGCCCACGGGTTCGAGACCCGCCTGGGCAACTTGGTGAGACCTCGTCTCTACAATAAATCAAAAACCAGCCGGGCGTGGTAGCGCGGGCCTGTAATTCCGGCTACTCGGAAGGCTGAGGCGGAAGGATCGCCAGAGCCCAGCAGGTCGAGGCTGTGGTGGCCAGGAGCGGCCACTGCACTCCAGTCTGGGCGACAGAGTGAGACTCCAACTCAAAAAAAAAATATTCATATTTATTGGAGTCTGAAGCCTTAACCCCAGTGTGATGATATTTGGAGATGGGGTCTATGGGAGGTAATATAGATAAGATTAGGTCATAAGACTGGGATCCTCATGATAGGATGAGTGGTCTTATAAGAAGAGACACCAGAAAGTTTATCCTCTTTCTCTTTACTATGTGATGACACAGTAAGAACGCACTGTCTGTAAGCCAGGGAGGGATCCCTCACCAGATCCATGTTGACCATGCTGACACTCTGATTTAGGGCTTCCATCCTCAATAACTGTGAGAAAGTAATTTTCTATTGGTGAAGTCACCCAGTCTATGACATTTTATTACGGCAGCTCCGGAAGACTAATGCAAGGATTGATTGTAAGTTAAACAGATCTCTTGGATTCTGCTTTGGAGTGGACCCTTGTCATCTCCTCAGACAAATGTACAATTTACCCTGTCATTGCTAAAGCCTAAACTGGCACCTGAGTGGACAATGGAAAACTATTACTTGCTGAAAAGTGATAATGAGATAACAGAATACTGATGAATACATTTTAATTATATTTTTGGTAGTGAAGTTAGTATCTCAGATCCTAAAAAGTTGCATGGTTATGGGACTTTTGATGTTTAGAGCTTTTATGACCTGAGTTAAGTTAGAGGCTCAATAGTGAGGACTCATATTTGTCTCAGTTAATGAAAATCATACAGTACAATTCCCCTAAATTTACAGACACATTGCTGAGTGGAAAATACATAAGAGAGCAAGAATGGGGCTGTAAACTACAGTGTGGTGAAGAAATAAGGCACTCATGCTTCTCAGATTTGAGAAATGCTGGATATTTTTAAAAGTAAACATACTTGTAGCATCTTGATGTTGGCTTAAATTACTATTTGTATATTTTTGCTAAGTACACATTTTTAAGTCAAAATCAAAATTTAAATGTTTAGAGGTCTCTTAGAAAATTATTAGCCTCATAGAAATATGCTTATTTATCCTATAAACTCCCATTTGATTTAAATGGAGTACTTTAATAAACTTTGAACCTGTGACAGTTGACCCAGTAAAAAGTTTTCTTTTAAAAAATGAATTACAGACAAGTTTGCCATCCATGGTGCAAACTCCTTACATTTCCTCAGACTTGCCAACTTAGAATAATTTTTGACATTTCTCTTCCCGCCTTTTACTTTGCCCTCTTTCTCCCTTTGTCTTTCCTCTTTCTCTGCCTCTCTCCCTTTCTCTTCACTCCCTCCCTCTGTTCCTCCCTCTCCCCCTTCCTCTTAGATGTTATGTACCAGAAACTTTTCCAAGTGCCTTCACGGACCTTTTTTTTAATGGGGTGGTTTTGAAAAAAAGCGACAAACAGGCAAACAGATCATGTGTCAGGTGGTGATAAGCGATGGAAAAGTATAAAGCAGGGTAAAAGGCACTTGGAAATGCTGGAGGTCTTATTTTACAACTTATTTTATAGATGATGGCCTGGGAGGGTTTCTTAGATAAAGTGACATTAAACCAGAGACACAACTACAGAGAGTGAGCAAAATAGCTATCTGGAGAATATTGCAAGTATAAGTAGCAGGATACTTGGCATTTTTAGAAACAGCCAGTGTGATAGCCTGGCTAGAGTTGAGTGGGTAAGAGAGAGGGTGGTGGGGAATGAATGAGGTCCAGTAGAGAGCAGGGGGTAAGACCACATCGAACTTTGCAGGCTTTCACAGGAAATTTGACTTTTACTATGAATTAAATGGGATGGAAGGCTGAGGCGGAAGGGTCGCCGGAGCCCAGCAGGTCGAAGCTGCGGTGGCTGGGAGCGGCCACTGCCCTCCAGTCTGGGCGACAGAGTGAGACTCCAACTCAAAAAAAATAAAAATAAAAATAATAAAATGGGAAAATATGAGAGGGCTTTAAGCAGATAAGTGATTGTTAGGACAAAACTTCCCATGGGTCCTTCACATTTATGCACATCTTCCAAGGCATCAACAGATAATTTGCTCTAAACTGTCTTTTTAGGATATTTGCATGATAAGATGGAGCTATTACTTTTCCTGGAGCATATTTGTTTATATTGGAGGGTAATAAAGAGACAGATACCTGCATCTGGAAAGGAGAAAAGGCAGGTTTGTCAGCAGCTACTTACTGATATAACGTCAGAATTTCCTAACACTGGTGTTCCTCTCCAAGATCACACCTCACTGCACGTGCTGTCAATACCTAGCCCCACACCATCCTGTGAGAACTGGGTCTCTGAAAACTAGTTCAACGATGCTAGGCTGACTATTACTATTACTGCAGGTAAGGAATTATCTTTTTTCTTTGACCCAGTAGTTTTGCGTCTGCTGCTATTATCTATGAAACTTATTAGCTTGCCAGTAAGGTAAATTCTCATAGCCATTATCTATGAAATTTATTAGTGGCCATCATCTATGAAACTTACTAGTTTGCCAGGAAGATAAATTCTCACAACCTTCACAGTTCCTGTCCTAAGAGTGATCTGATCTGACTTACATTTGAAAGCACCATCTTGGCTGATGGGTGAAAAGTATGATATAGGAGAACAATGTGGAAGCAGAAAGATTCGTTTGTAGGCTCTTGTAAGAGAAAGACAGCGGTGGCTTGAACACAAGGATTTGGTGATGAATTGGATAAAGGCAAGTGTTATTCCAACATTGGAGCAATGGGAAGATGGATGGGGAATTCAGTAGAAATCTTGGGGTGAGGGTGGGGGAATTAAGAAATTCAGTTTAGTCATGTCAATTTTAAAATGAGGGATAGTCAATGAAAACATAATTTTACTTTATTTACGTATAATTAATTCAATAACAGCAGTTAGACATATGTGTTTGGAGTTCAGAGAAAAGTTCTGGGAAAAGGGAATAGGTTTGGCAGTTATCCATGTATAGATAATTTTTAAAGTTACAGGACTAGATTCTATCACCTTTGGAAGAGTTTTGATTTTAAAAAAAGGGAAATCTGAGGCTGGGACCCTGAGTCACTTTAATATTTATAGGCTGGCGTGAGTAAAAAGTAAAAACAGAAGAGACCTACAGTGAAGTAGAGGGGAATCAAAGGGAAGTGGTATTCTAGAAGCCTCATGAAGAAGATTTTTTGAAGAGGGAGTAACCAATTGCATCAAATTTTGATTCTAGTCAAATAAGGTGAGGGCTGAAGATTTACCATTGCATATAACAATGGTGTGGCAACTGGTGACTTGGCAAGAGTAGTTTTTTTTTTTTAATTTTTATTTTGAAGATGTGATATACAATTCAGGGTTAGGCATACAAATGTTCATTATTCAGGTACTCTTGTTGATGAGGTATGACCCCCCCTTCCCCTGGCAGACAAACAAAGTTGTTTATTTTATTTTTTTGAGTTGGAGTCTCACTCTTGTCGCCCAGGCTAGAGTGCCGTGGCACACTCATGGCCACCGCAGCCTCGACATGCTGGGTTTAGGCAATCCTTCCACCTCAGCCTTCCAAGCAGTTGGAACTACAGACACATACCACCATGCCCAGTTGGTTTTTGTGACTTATTGTAGAGACGAGGTCTTACCAAGTTGCCCGGTCTGGTCTCGAACCCCTGGGCTCAGGCAATCCTTGCCCCTTGGCCTCTTAAAGTTCTGGGATCACAGGCTGAGCTTTCGGGCCAGGCCTAGAGTAGTTTTTGTTAAGTGGTAAAGACAAATGCCTGTGTGGAGCAGGTTAAAAGAAAAAAGAGGTTCAGGACAGAAAATTAAGTTTATCTATAAGGAAAATAGAGAAATAAAACAATAACTAAAGAAGAGTATGGAACAAGGCAACATTTAAAAAAGCTGTTATAATATGTGTGTATGCTAATGATAATAATCTAGTGAGAGGAGAAATTATAATTTTAAAAATGGAGGAAGGAAAAATATTGGCGTGATATCTTTAAGCAGGTATAAGAGATCAGACCTAGAGTATAAGAGGAGGGGTTCAACTGAGATAAGAGCACGAGTTATGGATTTCCAGTAACAAGAAGAAAGGCAGATGTAAATGTAAATATGGCAATGGGAGTTTAAAAATTTCTCTTTTGATCTCACTATCTTTTCAGAGAAATAGGAAACAAGATCATCAGCTCAGGGGAGATGGTGTTGAAGATTTGAGGACAGAGAAGCACGAAATAATTATCTGTGCAACTGGGAGGGTGAATAAACCAGGACAACAGAGTGATTGCTGGACAGGGTCGAAGGGAGATAGGTGTGTGGTTGTATATTCTTCAGCCTCATTCATTTGTTCAAGTGCAAGTGAAAGAGGAATTGAACTTAGTAAGCACTAGGATTTAGCCAGATGGGTTGTAAGGTGTCTTCTGGACGTAAACTCTTCCCCCCATATGTGTTTTTTTTTTCCTTCCTCCACCCTCAAAGAGCAGCCTCTGGCCAAGACTGGTCTCTGAAGGATATGCACATTCCCAGTAATGAGTCATGGGAGGCAGGTGATCAGGGAGCACTGAAAGCAATGTAGGCATCACTCTTAATCAATGTAATTGTAAGCATGTTACAGCAATTGGAATAATTGACTTGGTTATAAAATTGCTCAGGTTTTTCACCGACCAGCCACCGTTGGAGTCTCCTGAAAGTTCTAATAAACCCGTGTCTTTCCCTGCTGGACCTCCTGGTGACTTCTTTGGAATAGGTAAACATTATCCACAAGCCCTCTCAGATTTGGGGTTACTGTGTTCCATAGGTATATTGGAAGGAGAGAGTAGGGAGTAATTACATTGATGAACTATGGGACTTAACTTGTGTAGGTGGGGCACAATAAAAAAGTTGTTGGTATCCATGGATTGTAGGCAAAGTATTGATGGAATATCTACTTGAGAGTGAGAGAATAAAGTGTTAGAGCGTTGAGTTGAAGAGCCTATGGAAGAAATGCAGATCTGAGTGCAAGTCTGTTTTATTTAACCCATTTTGAATTCTAGGTCTCAGTCTTTTTACAAACATAGCTCAGTCTGGATATCAGTGGCCTCATGCTCCAGTTCTTTCTATTGCTTTTTCTATTCTGAAAACTATGCTGCTTACAGAGCAGTAAGAAACATCTTTCAAAAGAGTCACTTTGATCTTGCTACTTAAATTTTTGTAGCAGTCCATAATTATTCTGAACCATTCTAAAAATCAAATTTGAATGTTCTTTACAAATAATATCCCCTATAACAACTTCTTATTGTGGCCCTTTCAACTGCATTATAATTTTTTTTCATTTTTGTTCAAATAAGTACAGCATGTTTCCCAGAAGCTCCCTGAGAAGAAAAAAAAAAAAAAAGAAAGAAAGAAAAAGAAATAGCTTTATCTCTCTCTCTCCTACAAATGTATTTTTTTTTTTTTTTGAGAAAAAGGAGAAACTTAGTCCTAAGGTTTCTTTTTTGCTTTTCTATGGCTCCTGGTAGTATCTTTTCACCACTTCTCTGGAGCTATTATCACATAATCCCAGACCTTGAACCCCCGATTTTGATTTATTTCCTTCTGTGAGATCGCTAAGTCCAAAGCACAGAGAGTCAGTTTGTTCTTTTATATCCAAATATGTGATAAGGTGCAGCCAGGCAGGCCTCAAACTTGGAGTGGGTTTGTCCTTTCCTCTCCCTCTGGGGGACTGGGTACCGGTGATGCTCTTTGATGCGTTATCAAGTAGTTCCAAATGGATGTCTCATACTTTGTTTACTTTCATTACTGTACATGGCTCCAAGCTCAGTGTTCTAATTGGTGTCTTTCTTTTTAAAGAGACATGTATTAGGGCCTTAAGCTATTATTATTTTTTCTCTACCTATTGGTTATTTCAAGTGATTAGTTCTCATTCCCATTTGACCTCTTTTATAGAACCTTGGACTAATAGTACTTGGGTCATTTTTTCACATAGCGAATTCTGAAGATGCTTTTTGTTCATGCCCATTCCTCACCAGTTTTTCAGGAGTTTCAGATAAATATTACTCTATTTCCAATAATGTTTTAAGGAATATTTTTCCTGGTGTTTTTCGAGAGAGGTACAGGTTCAACAAAGCTAAGTTCTGATAGAAAATGATACTTCTGATTTCTGGATTATCCTTGAGATGCCTAATACAGGAAGCATCACAGGACTTAAGTGTCTTATTTTCTTGTTTTCCTAGGGTTGTCATAGCAAAGCACCCCAACTGAGTGACTTAAATCACATACATTTATTCCCCCCACGGTTCTGGAGGCCAGAAGTTCAAAATCAAGATGTTGGAGAGGCCATGCTCCTTTACAGGGCTGAAGGGGAGGATTCTTTCTAGCCTTTTTCAGCTTCTGAGAGCCCCACGTATTTCTTGGCTTGCGGCAGCATAACTTCCATCTCTGCCTCTGTCTTCACATGACGGCCTTCCTCTGTGACCATGTCTGTGTTTGATTTTCTGTCTTCATTACCGGTCATCTTGGATTGGAGCCCACCCTAATTCAGCATTACTCCATCTTAACTGGATACATATGCAAAGACCCTATTTCCAAAGTCACATTCGAAGGTGTGTATGTGTGGGGGGCTGGGAGACAGGCGTTTTTTGGAAGACATCATTCAACCTGCTACAGAGCGTGTAGGAAAGAGATCTATAAAAATTGTATTATAATCATTCCATAGGAAGGCGAATGCTTCAGGATGGTGTTGTACAATTTGGAGCCCTCCTCACCACTGCTTTCATCATCACTTATTCCTCTTCTCTGTAGAGCCGGCATTAAATAGTGCACTCATTTCAGTCATTCAAGATACTTTCTCTGAAAACGTTCTCCAAATACTAGAAAAATAAAAGCTTTGAGGAGAAAAATTGATTTGATAAAATATTATTAAAGGGGAAACGAAGATTAATGTCCTTTTCTGGATAAATGCCCTTCGTCTGTAGATGAAAACAAGCTGTGAACATCTTTTCCAGGCTTTAATTTGTTCCATTTGCTTTTTTCTTAGCAGATGACTTGCCTGCTACTTTACGAAAAAGCCAGCTTAAGTGAGCTCTCTTCTCACCATGTGGAGTTTCTTCCTATTTCGTGTCTTCATGTTTTCAGCCCCACCCATCTCCTTCTCATTTCTCTCATCCCCCTCCATGACTGCTGCTGTGGCCGGGAGCGGCCACTGCACTCCAGTCCGGGCGACAGAGTGAGACTCCAACTCAAAAAAAAAAAGAAAGTGCACGTCCTCTCCTGCAGAGGCTGAACTTCCCATCTGTGCTCTTGATCTGAACCTTTTTTCTTCTGCTGAGTTTTCATTCCTTCCTTTTTTTTTCCTTTGTCAATGCAATCTTCCTCTCTAGTAGCTCTTTCCCGTATGTTGGTAAGAACATGCAGGCCTCTATCTCCTGACAAACACCACTTTCTTGATCCTGCCACTAAAATCAATACTATTTTTTCTGTCTCACCTTTCTTCTACTTTTAGTGACGTTTGATATCTTGACCATCTCCTCATTGAATCTTTCTTTTCTCCTGTGTTTCATTTCTTCTTACCTCACTCACATTTCCTCCTCTCTCTCCTTCACTGGGTCTCCTCTCCTACTGTGTCTTAAAATGGAGGGATTCCAAGATTCTCTCCTCATTAAAACTTTTTTTCTTTTCTTTGACGATTTTGTCAACTCTCACATTTTCTTTTTTTTTAATCAAAACTGTTGTTTTTATTTTTATTTATTTATTTTTTTTATCACAGTAACTTGCATTGTCATAGTATTTTGTCCTATAATAAAACACTAGCAGAAACCACCACGGAAAACTGTTCTGCATTTAAACAGCTTTAGTGAGGTATAATTGACAGACAATACACTGCACAATATTCTTAATGTGTACAATTTGATATGCTTTGTCATATAGGTGCACTGATTAAATCATTGTCATCATAAGGAACGTACCCATCATCTCCGAGGATTTCCCCATCCCTCTGCAATCCTTTCCTACACCCATGCAACCACTGTTCTGCTTTCTCACTTTAGATTCATTTGAATTTTCTAGAATGTTATATACATTGAAATTATACAGAATGTTTCCCTTTCATTGGTCTTGTTTCTTTTACTCAGCATAATTATTTGGAGATTATTTTTGATTTGTTACATGTATCAATAGTTATTCCTTTTTATTACTGAACTCTCACATTTTCAATGAGTGTCTTTGAAACCTACACCACAGCTCCCAGTTTTTCATAATGGCCAGAAGCAGCAATAGCAATAGCAACAGTAATAACAGTACTAGCTACTATTTAATGAGTGTCTACTAAGTGCTACCCATAGTGCCAAGTGCTTTTTCTTTCTTTTTATAAAAATCTTATCTTATTTAATTCTCACATAAAGTCTATGAGTTGGATGCTATGATTTGCGGTTTTCAGAGAAGGAAACAGGATCGGAGACATTAAGCTATTTTCCCAAAGTCCATAGTAAGCCAGGAGTACTTGAAATATCTCAGCATAAACTCCAGAAACATTTCAATAAACCTAGAGTTTCCTCCTTCCTTCCTATTTTTTGTATATTACAGCACTTGACTTCTTACTTTACTAATGTCAGGGCTCAAGTTCTGAACTTTAGTATTTTCTTTTATATCCTCTTTCTTAGGACTCTTCAATCACATAATTACTTGCCAAGTTCTTCATCATGTCTTGAATCTAGCCCCAGCATCAACACTGTCATGCTAGTTCAATCCCTTATCTCATTTCTCATCTATTACAAAGATATCCTTATGACTCTCCTTTGCATCCTGTACCGCCCTCGCTTACATAATTAGCCTTCCCAAAGCCTCACTAGAGAGTGCCATTCACTTTCTTTTAATTCTTTAACATTTTAATTGCCTGCTTAATTAGATATGGATTCCTCAGACAAGAGGTGGTATAGAAAAGATTAGCATTTTATCTGAGGATAAACCGAGAAAGTACACGTAAAGCACTTAGTGCAATGTTTGCATATAGAGAGAGTTTAATAAATATTTTATTATAATAATTTGGTGCTTTTCACAATGTGGTTTAAACGTACTCTTCCAGAATATGTGATCCCAGGCCCTTTCACCCTATCCTCTACTCTAACAGGACATACCAATGTGTCCATTTATCTGCTGCAGTGTTTTTTATTTATGCTGTTTTCTTTCCTGAAATGTCTCCTCTTTCCTGGCATTGTTTATTTTCGCCTTGGAAATCCTATCAATTATAGATCTTTCTCGAAGGCCATCTTCATGATGATGTATTTTTCCAACTGAAGAATTCCTGGTCCATCTGATAGAATTGTTTCCTTCTACAACTCAATAACACCTTGCTTATAACTCTCAGATAACAAGCAATGTAGAATGTATAGTAATGTCATTACCTGGGTACTTGTCTCATCTTTTCTGGATTATAAGACTTCTGAAGCAGAACTTGCATCACATTAATTCTGCATCTCTATAGAGCCTAACATAGTAACTTGGCCAATATTGGCACTCGATATAGGTGTGAATTTAATTTGTCTTATTTTCTCTAAATTAATCAAAATGATAAAAGGCTGCTACCACAAAACACCAAATTGCTGTGGCACCAATGAGATGAAAGTTAATGGTCTTGAGGGAGGCACCGGTCCGGGGGAGTTGGAGCACTCTGCTCTCTCCAAGCTCTGACCTGGAAGCACAGTTTCCTGTTTTTATGTGCCGTCATTTCCTTGGTTATTGTCTCGTCTGCATAGTAGAAGCTAGCTTATCTGCTTCATGTTCTCAATACAGCTTTGTGGGGGGAGGAAGAGGAAGTAGAAAAAGTAAAATTTTTGTAAGAAAGCATCACAGAAGTTACCACAACAGTCTTCCATTCATTCACATTGTAGTGATGACGGTTTGGCCACTTAGCCACGTTGAGCAACAAGGGAGACTGGAACATGCAGATGCGCATGCAGATAAGCATGGAATTATACCCTCATATACTCAGAACATTTCTGTTTCCCAAAGGAACACTTGGAAACTAAAATGTAGAGGGTAATTGGCAGTCTTTGCCACACCTCCTCATGAAATGATTTGTTCTATGTTGTTTTGGTTTCATTATCTTTTTTATAACAAGACCACTTAAAGATTGACTCATTCTGAATAACAGAGAGTGACTTTTTTGATAGCTGAATATATTCAGACGTTTTATTTGGCTTCTTTTGAACAGAACTTGTTCAAAATGTGTTACCTCTACAGTTAAAGGATTGAACCCTTTAAAATCATTTCTTGGGTACCCAGGGTCCTCTTTATAAGCTTCAACTATTTTTCTGAGCTGAAACAGTAATGTCCTTGGACATGAAGATTCAAGTTCTCCTTTGTAAACTTTCACTACATTATTGTGATGCAATAGAGGGATGCCCTTGGACATTCATCAGGCTTTTTTTCCTATACTCCATGTCTCCTGTTCTTATGTCTGTTTTTAAACAATGCCTCCCCCTGCCTCCATGAGACTTTTAGTTGATACTGCTGACTGGTGTCAGGGCAGTTGCCTGTAGATTCTTATCCTCCTTCTTTATTGCCATTTGTAATATTTTATGGGCTTAGAAATTAAACAAAACCATGGGCCTGTCACAGTTCTAGGTATTTTACATATTTTTAAGTCATTTCATTCTTATAACAACCCTATGATAGGTATTATTATCTTTCCCATCTTATGGGTGATCTAAGAAAGCACTGAGTTTGAGTCACTTGCCCAAGGTCACAGAGCTACTGAAATGGCAGAGTCAGGATCGAATTCAGTCTATCTCCAGAGCCTGCTTCCAAGACTTGCACTTCCAAGACTTACAAAGACTTACTTTGTTCAAACTAAGAATAAGCAGATTCTGAAAAAGAGTGAGAAGTGCTCCTATATAAATAACATTTTAGGTCTTCAGAGCATCCTCCCCTTGTTCTACTGCATACAGCCCGAGTCGCAAGATAGACCATTTCCCCCCAGGTGAGGTATTCCGGCAACTTCAGTTGTTTGGGCAGTTGTGTCAGAAAGCAGTGAGAGCTTGTTCTATGCTATGAAAAGTATGTCAATTACAAAGCAGGGGCTCAGAGGTGAAATCAAGTGTTTCTTCTCTTCTACATTTGATGTCACTGCCAATGGAAGCTGACTCATTCTCTTTCTCACAGTGGCCAAACAGTCATTTGTTCAGTGGCTCCTAACTTGGTGTACACACAGATTGCTGTTTCACATATCGACTGCTCATGTCATCAGGATGTCAGAGGGAAAGTTTCAGAGAAAGAAAGGAAAAAAGCCTAGGAAACATAGCCAGTGTTTTCCTTTGCTGCTATAATAGAGAAGCTAGTTTCCAAACATGATTGACTGAAGGAAAAAGAGAATGTCTCTGGGTCAAGAAAAGAGACGTCTACCTTATGTGAAAGTTGGTACTCTAGAAGGAAATATGCATTTGAAAGATACAATGCAAAACATCTGTCCAATGCTTCTAACAATGTATAAATGTGGTGCAGAGTGTCTTAGAGTGAGAACATACTAGCTGGGAACAAAACCAAAACCCAAAGAAATTAGTGAAGCGAAAAAATGTTTTGTAAATGCTGATGGTAAAGTAGACACCATAGGATTGCTACAACCACCACAAGATTTCTATTTTTCAAATGGTCTTGAGGCTTTGTTAGTTTACTTTGATAACGAACATCAGTTTTTGGAGTGTTTCTTGGGTGTTTACTTATTCTTCTGCTTCGAAAACAACCCAGAGCATTTTCTTTATAGCAGAGGTGACTATCCCTGATTGAAAAAAAGCATTCTCTTCTCTTCGTATTGCTGTAAATGGTTTTATTATAAGGTAGCAGCAATTTTGAAGGTCCACAACTTGGTTTATTACAAAACAAGTATGATGGTAGAATTTTCTATAAAATCACATACTTCTAGTATTTTCACTCCTGTACCTCATTAGCCTGTCAAAATGAGTGGTTACATTCATTTTTTTATATAACAACACATATAATTACAAGTTATAAAGCTCAGACTGAAGCATATAAAGGAAATAAAGTAGCCAATATAGCATCAGAATGAGTATGAAAGGTATAGTGGCCTAATGTTAAGAAATCTTGTTTTTCAAGGACCTGATACAGACATAAATAATCAAACCATTAGACATCCCTGTCACTTCCCATCTCCTTCAGCTATAAGGACACAAATGCACCTTGATCAGCACAGAGTCCCCTGAGAAAACAAAGAAGTATATTGAAGTTAATTGTTGGTCTATTGCCAAAGTGTTCCTTAGTGAACACAGTCTTTCTTCAATTTAAGCCCTATGGGCCAACACTTATTTTCAAGTCTGTGCTAGCTTCAGAGAATTTAAACCTTTTTAGGAGATTACATCACTATTCTAAATGGGTGTAAGCAGAGGTTGACCAAGATTTCAAAGCTGGTCCTATTAGAGTTCCTATTAGAATTTTAAGTTGAGTTCCTATTAGAATTTTAAGTTGAGTTCCTATTAGAATTTTAAGTTGGTTTTTTTAGCTTTGTTTCTTTGAATTTGGAAATGAGTGACGTATATTGCACAATCTCTGGCACTTGATTTTATAACTTTGGTTTGATCCTGTGGACAGATAATACTCTGATCTGATCATCTATATCAAATTACCTGGCAGAGGATGAGGTCATGCTTCAACTGCCACATTCCTTTACGGGAAGGCTAAGTACTTTCACTACCGCGTGTGATTGCGAATATAAACCCGGATGCCAGCTGTTGCCTTGTGCTCTGGCTTTTGTGTTCATGAATTTTGTCTCATTTTTCACCCCATGTAAACCTGGATTTTAAATTCCATAATTTCACTGCATTGCAAGAACAAAAACATCTACTCATATCAAGCTTTAAGAAATTTTCCAGAACTGATAGAAGATTTGGAAGTCATGGGGGTGAGTGCGTTGTCACAGAACTGTTTGCCTCATTTTGTCTATTTTTTTTTTTCTCTGTGCTTTACTCTTTTCCTCTCATTTTGTCTTGGAATTTTTCAAACTCTGTCCATGATATAGAGTATCTCCCCCTCTCCCTCCAAGTTTTCTTTGGTTAATCTCTAGTTCCTGGGGAGCCTAATTTTTACTTTGAGGACCGCTCATGATAATTTTCCAGCAAAGAGACATTTCTTTCTTCAGCAGAATTACAGGGTCAGTTGTTATAACCTTTAAACATCCTATTATGGGTAAATAGTTCAGTAACTTTATTAATTGCTTTCCTCCTTACATCTCTTTCTGTCCATTTCTTCTTCCCTTTTTCTTCTTTTCCTCTGTCTCCTTCTTTCTTCCTTCCTTTTTTCATTCTATTTTGTGCACCTGATATGTATTAGATACTCTTTTAGGCACAGAGATAAGGAAGATGTATCTGACACACCTTTACTTTCAAGAAACATCAGCAGAGGAGTGGAGATGAAAAACATACAATGTGGGAGGCAGAGAGGGAGGGGGAGGAGCTGAAGGTCATTTCATGATTGCTAACATGGAGGACTGCTTTGATGGAAATGCCATTAATAGAAAATGCTTGAGAATGAGAAGGATTTGGGTAGACACGATACATTTGGTTTCAACATGGTGAAATAGTATGTGACTGATAGACAACTAAGAGAGACATTTAGTTTGGAGCTCAGGGACGAGATTAAAGCTGTACTATAATTTTAGGAGTCACCAGTATATGTAGGTAAGACTGTCCAGGAAGGAAAAAGATAGTAAAGAGAAAAGGGGACCAAAAAAGGATGTAATCTTAAATAACATCTACATCTTAAAGGTAGTCAGAAGAAGCAGAGTCACTAAAAGTAAAGCAAGAGTAAACGGTAAAAGTAAAAAATTATAGGGCAACCCCTTCGAGTCCCCTCCCACTGTGGAAGCTTTTCTGTCCTCTCAAAAAATCCCGCTTTCTCAAAAAAAAAAAAATTATATGGAGACTAACAGAGCATTTCTAAGCTCTTGCCTTCCTCTTATGACCTTGAGACCAGGGATACAAAAAGAGTGATTAGCAAGGAAGGATGAGGACAGAGAGCCATATGTTAGAAGAGAGAGGAGGCTCTTTGTGAAGGAGAGAGTCATTGACATTGTACAATGTCTCAGAACATTAAGTTCATTGAAGACAGAAAAGGGGCCTTTGAGTGAGTCTTATCTCTTACTTAATCTATTGTTGTTGTAGACCATTTCTTCTTGTTCCATTTCCAGGGGAGACGGAGGGCAAGATGGTCACCATCTCTCTTGCTTTTCTTGTCTACTATTTCTTAAGTGTTTCCCACTCAGTTTCATCCTTCAAGTATTATTTTGTGAGCCTTCTTAGAAATATATTTATTTTTCACTTTGAAATCCCTATTGAAACATTACCTTGACAGAGGCCTACTAGTTGAATTGAGCTAATGCTCTATTTAACCTCCCTGTGCTTTTATTAATTCATTCCTAAATAGCATTTGCTTATTTAGAAGCATGCTGAATTTCTGGTTTATATTCAACTTGTGGCGTCCTATGATTTCTGGTTTCTTTTGTTTACATTTCTTCATAGGCCAAAGTTAGTCAATCTTAGTACTGTATATCATAAGAACAACTGGTTTCAAATGATACTACAGAATGCATGAGTTGTTTTGTTTTGTTTTGGCTGGAGTATGAAAGGACAGAGTATGAGTAAATATAATGGAAAAGACAAGACAAAGACAATTATTAAAAATATTTTTCAGTCAACAGAACTCACACTGAAGGTTTCTATAAGCATGGTCAGTAATCAGTAGTCTTTCCAAATAATAAAATGGCTTTACAGTCCTGCAAGGACACAAAAGTTGAAGACATTAAATGCTTATATATAGCAGAAAGTTGTTTTTTCTTAAGTGATAAATTTCTTTACATCTGACATCTCACTAGAAGTGATTTTATTCTGCTATTTTCTATAAAATATGTGATTGGTTTTATGATCATTTTACATTATTTTATTACTTTTATAAGGATCCTTGCAATAAATTTCAGTGTATTTTTTTTACAAGGAGAACAAAAAGATAAAATTTCAATGGAGCTGAAATAATTCTTTCTTCTTACATCTAAATAATCATGTATATGAGTTTATATAAAACTTTGTGAGCACAAGACCTAAACTTTGTAAGCACAGTCTATTTATATTCCATCCTTCCTGAGGGGAAAGCACATTTCTATACTCATCAAAGTTGGATGCCAGGGTCCTATGACCTACACTTCAGTGTAATCCTTAAAAATATCAGTGGGTGATGGGGAAGAAGCTGCTGGAAACCCTAGCTCCAAGCCTTCGAGAGCTTGACATTTTTCTTCATACTCATCTATCTGGCAAAGATGGAGTTGGTAGTAAGGATCTGTAATCCAAGACAGATTATCAGGCAGGATGGGTATGAGATTCTGGGTCTGAAAAAAAATTATTATAAGATTTTTTTCAAACATACAGCAAACTTAAACAAGTAAATAATCTCAGCATGATTCTATAATTTATATTGTCCTATATGTACTTTATCACATACCTGAGTATTTCTTTATTCATCCATGAATTCATTTTGTATTTTTAATGCATTTCAAAGTCAATTGAAGATATCAGAGCAATTCTCCCTAAATATTTTAGTATGCATATTAGTAACTAGAATTCAATATTGGGTTACTGGTTCTCTTTTGTTATAAAATTTATATATAGTAAAATGTATAAATATTACCAGTACTTTCATTGAGTTTTTGTTGAAAGCAAACCATATCAAGAAGTACAACATTACCACACCCAAGAAAATTTCCTTAGGATCCTCCCAAGTCAAATTCTACCCCATCCTCAAAGGAAAAAATACTCTTTTATTTTTTGTTCTGCCATAGATTAGCTTTTCCTACTTTAGAATGTCATAGATTAGTTTTTCTTACTTTAAAATGCCATATAAATATAATAAAAAAGCGTAACTTTTTGTGTCTGTCTTTAAAAAAACCTTAGTATAATGCTTTTCAGATCCATCCAACTTGCTGAATGTATCAGATTATTTCTTTTTGTTACTGAATAGTGTTTTTTTTTTATATGGCTATACCACAGACTGCTTATTCATTCTCCTGATGGGCTCTAGACTTTCCCAGTTTGGGGTCATTATGAATAAGATTCCTGTGAGTATTGTCGTGCAAGTCTTTTTTAAAAAATAAATATGTACAGATGCACAGAGAAATGACATCCCCACAGTTGGCAACAGTAGAAGTCAGGACTGTCAGGTCTCCAGGAATATCTATTGAGTGTCATAGTCCCCTAAAAAGAGTGAAGTTGGTAATACAAGGTATTGGGATAGGATGGGTAGAAGAAGATTTGCTATGCTACCGTAGTTAGCAGAAGCCATGGATGTCGCTAAGTGAAAAAAACGAAACATATTTTTAAAAGGCAGTATAACTGATATCCACCTCTTTTTTTTTTTTTTTTTGAAGTAACACCTATAACCTTGTCATGATTTATTCATTAAACACATATTTATTGATGACTTACCATGTTCCTGGCAGTGTTCTAGGGGCTGGAGCATCAGTGAACAAAACAGAAAAAAAAAATAACCTCACAGAGTTTAAATTTTGATAGGAATGGACAGAAAATAAAGAAAATAAATAGATAATGATTTAATATGTTATAAGGTGATAAGTGTCAAGGGGCAAATAATGCATGTTGTGGGTGAAATTTTAAAGGCAAGAAGGTCTCACTAAGAAGAGATTATTTGAGCAAATATTTGAAAAAGGTAAGGGAATAAACCATGTGGAAATCTGAAATATTGAAATACGAGTGTCACAGGCAGAGGAACAGGTACCTGGTGAGTGCGTTGCAGGAGGGACAAAGAGATGACAGATGAAGTAAATGGATCACAGAGTAATAGATGGCAGGATAAGGGTCATGAGGATCCAGATCCTGCAGATTGATTTGATGTTTATCTTCTATCCTTCCTTCCTTCCCTCCTCTTATTTTTATTTTTGTGGGGCACAATTCAGGATTAGATATACAAATGGTCTTTGTACAGGTAAAGTTTGGGCCTCACCTTACTTCGCCTGGTTTAAGATCAGGTACCCTTATTGATGAAGTGTGTCCCCCCTAATCCCCTGACAGTTTCCCACTACTGTCAATCCCTTTTTGTAGTATTAGCATAATTGCTCAGTATCCACTTATGAAGGAGAAAACGAGTACTCAGTTCTTTGTTTCTGTTCACTGAGCATTATAGACTCTAAATTCATCCAAGTTGCTGTGAAGTTCATAATTTTGTTATGGTTGTGCAATATTTCATTGTGTATATGACCACATTTTTTTTTTATCCAGTCTACTTTCAATGAACCACATGTTGGTTCCATGTTTTTGCTATTGTAAATAATCCTGCCATAAATATGTGTGTGCAGGTAACTTTTTAATAGAGATATGAGTTCCTCCAGGTATATTCCCAGAAGGGGAATTGCTGGATCATATGGAAGGTCAATTTTTAGATCTTTTAGGAATCGCCACACTGTTTTCCACAGAGGCTGTACTAATTTACACTCACACCAGCAGTGCATAAGTATTCCCTTTTTTCCACATCCTCTCCAGCATCTATTGCTTTTTGAGTTATTGATGATGGCCATCCTGACTGGAGTTAGGTAGTATTTCAGTGTGGTTTTAATTTGCATTTCTTTGATGATTAGTAAGGCTGAACGTTTTCCCATGTATCTGTTGGCTGCTTTTATGTCTTCTTTTGAAAAGTGTCTATTTATACTTTTCGCCCACTTTTTAATAGGGCTATTTGCTTTTTTCTTTTTGGCATGTTTGTGTTCCTTATAGATCCTAGATGTTAGGCTTTTGTCAGATATAGAGTTAGCAAATATATTTTCCCATTCTGTGGGCTGTCTTTCCACTCTCTTGATGGCTTCTTTTGCTTTGCAGAAGCTTTTCAGTTTGATGAGATCCCACTTATCAATCTTATCTCTTATGTCACGGGCACCTGGAGTTTTGATCAGGAATTGGTTTCCAGTTCCAATTTCCATAAGGGTGTCTCTCCTGCATTTTCTAAGATTCTTATAGTTTGAGGCTTTACATCTAGTTATTTCATCCATTTAGAGTTGATTTTTGTGTATGGTGATAGGTAGGGGTCTTGTTTTAATCTTCTGCATGTGGTCAGCTAGTTTCCCCAGCATCATTTACTGAATAAGTTCTTCCTTCCCCAGTGATTGTTAGTGGAGGCTTTGTCGAAGATTAGTTGGTTGAGAAATTGAGGTTTTGCTTCCGGAATCTCTAATTTGTTCCATTGGTCTATATGCCTGTTCTTGTACCAATACCAGGATGTTTTGATTATTGTAGCCTTATAATAGAGTGTAAAGTCTGGGAATGTGATACCTCCCACTTTGTTTCTTTTGCTGCAAATCATTTTGGCTATTCATGGTCATTTATGTTTCCATATGAATTTTTCTGTATTGCCGTTTCTAGATCTGAGAAGAGTGATGTTGGTAATTTAATGGGTATTGTGTTAAATCTGCAGATTGCCTTAGGTAGGACAGACATGCTAACAGTATTAATTCTTCCAATCCATGAACATGGAATATTTTTCCATTTGTTTGTGTCATCTTTGATTTCTTTGAGCAGTATTTTGTCGTTTTCACTATAAAGGTCTTTCACTTCTCTAGTTAGGAAGATACTGAGGTATTTCATTTTTTTGTTGCTATTATAAATGGGATTTTGTTTCTTATTTGGTTCTCTGCCTGTTTGTTGTTGGTGCATAAGAATGTAACTGTCGGTGGCTCAGCCTGTAATCCCGCGCCTTTGGGAGGCTGAGGTGAATGGATTGCCTGAGCCCGCGGATTCGAGACCTGCCTGGGCAGCGAGACCTCATCTCTACAATAAATCAAAAAATCAGCCGGGTGTGGTAGCGCATGCCTGTAATGCTGGCCACTTGGAAGGCACTCCAGTCTGGGTGACAGAGTGAGACTCCAACTCAAAAAAAAAAAAAAAAAAAAAAAAGAATGTAACTGTCTTTTGCACATTTATTTTTTACTCTGAGACTTTGCTAATGCCCTTTATCCGTGCAAGGAGGTTTTTGACAGATTCTCTTGGATTTTCGAGGTATAGGGTCATATCATCAGCAGAGAGGGATAACTTGACTTCTTCTTTTCCTATTTGGATACCCCTGATATCCTTCTCTTGTCTGATTGCTCTAGTTAGGATTTCTGCCACTATGTTGAGCAGGAGAGGTGAGAGTGGCAGCCTTGTCTTGTTCTGGATTTTCAGGGATAGTGCTTCCAATTTCTGTCCGCTTTGCAATATGTTGGCTGTGGGTTTATTGCAGATAACTCTTACTATGTTGAAGTACGTTCCCACTATGATCAGGTGTTCAAGGGTTTTTGTCAAGAAGTAGTGCTGGATTTTATTGATAACTTTTTCTGCATCTAATAATATAATTATGTGATTCCTATTTTTATATCTATTGATGTAATTAATTACATTTATGGTCTTGTGAATGTTGAACCTACCCTGCATCCTGGAGATGAAGCCTACTTGGTCATGGTTGATGATTTTTGAGATGTGTCATTGGATTTGATTTGCTAGAATCTTATTGAGTATTTTTGCATTTATGTTCATCAGGGATATTGACCTGTAGTTCATTTTTTTTGTTGGATGTTTACCTGGTTTAGGTATCAGTGTGATGTTAGCATCATAAATGATTTGGGGAGAGTTCCATCTTTCTTAATTGCTTAGAATACTTTTAATAAGATTGGTATCAGCTCCTCCTTGTAAGTTTTGTAGAACTCTATTGGAAAGCCGTCTGGTCCAGGAATTGTTTTTAGGTAGTTTTCTTATGGTGGAGTCAATTTCTTGGGTTGTTATTGGTCTATTTAATGTCTCAGCTTCTTCTTGTTTCAACCTTGGGCGGTTGTGTGAAGTCAGAAAGTCTTCCATTTTATTTAGGTTTCAAGTTTGTTCCCATACAGGTGTGCAAAGTACTCCCTGATCATCTTTTCTGTTTCTTTGGGGTCTATTGTGATTTGATCTTTGCAGTTCTGATTGTGTTTATTTGGGCTTTTTCCTTGTTGTAGGCTGACTAGGAGGTCTGCCAGTCTTGTTTATACTTTCAAAGAAACAGCTTTTTGCTTTGCTGATGTTTTCTGTAATATTTTTGACTTCTATATGTTGTATTTGGGCTTTTACTTTGGTGATCTGGATTCTTCTGCTGAAGTTAAGGTTTTGGTGGTCTTGAATTTCCAGCTCCCTTAGGTGATTTGTTAGGCTGTTAACTTGTGTGCATTCTTGATGTGTGTTCATAAAGAAATTGATTCCCCTCTGAGTACTGTTTTCATGGCATCCCAGAGATTTTGGAAAGATGTGACTTTATTTCCATTTATTTCCAGAAATCTTTTAATTTCTGCTTTGATTTCTTTTAACCCAGGACTTGTTTAGCATCATGCTGTTTAGTATCCATATCTTTGTGGGTTTGAGGGAGCTTTGTTGGGGTTGATATTTTTTTATTCCACTGTGGTCTGAGACAGTGCATGGCAGTATTTCTATCTTATAGAATTTGTTCATGCTTGATTTATGGCCGAGTATGTGGTCAGTCTTGGAGTATGTTCCATATGGTGATGAGTGGAATGTATATTCTGTGGTTGTTGGGTGGAGTGTTATGTAGGTATCTATTAAGTCCATTTGGTCAAGTGTCAAGTTGAGGTTCTGGATCTCCTTGTTGATTTTTTGCCTTGTTGACCTGTCTAGGGTTGTACATGGGGTACTTAAGTCCCCAGCTATGACAGTGTCAGAGTCAATATCTTTTTTAGCTTACCTAGAAGCTGCTTTATAAAAGGTGGTGCTCCTATATCGGATGCATATATGTTTAGGATGGGTATTTCTTGTTGATGGATTGAACTTTTTATCATTATGTCGTGATCTTCTGTATGTTTTTTATTTTTGAAAGCTTAAAGGATATTTTGTCTGATATTAAGACTGCAACTCCTGCTTTCTTTTGTGTTCTGTTTACCTGAAACTTTGTTTTTCATCCTCTAACTTTGAGTCTGTGAGTGTCCATTCTGGTGAGATGAGTCTCTGGAGACTGCATATTGTTGTGTCATTTTTTAAAAATCCAGTTTGCCATGCTGTGTCTTTTAATGGCGCATTTAGTCCATTTATATCAGGCTAATTATTGAGATGTGAGAGTTTATTCCTGTCATGAGGTTCTTATAGACTTTGTTTTTTGTTTGTTTGTTAGCTTGTCGGTTGTCTTTTGATTTTGGTGTTGACATATGTGTGTATTATCAATCTTTTTTCTGCATTCTTGGGAAGAGTGTGGTCATTCGTTTTTTTTCTTTCTTTCTTTTGTGCTTAATACTTTCTTGAAAATTTCTTGTAGAACTAGTCTAGAGGCAGCATAAACTCTTAGAGCTTGAATGTCTGGGAAGGATTTTAATTCTCCATCACTGATGAAGCTTAGCTTATCTGGGTAGGAAATTCTTGATTGAAATTGTTTATCTTTGAGAACTTTGAAGTCTCTTCTAGTCTGCAGGGTTTCTGTAGATAAGTCTGCTGCTATTCTTTCTTGATAGGTAGTCTGACCTTTCTCTCTTGCTGCCTTTTGGATTTTTTTCTTTTATAACTACTTTGTGTAAACAAATTACTATGTGTCTAAGAGTTGGTCTTCTCATTTGACATCTTGAAGGGGTTCTCTGAATCTTTTGTGTCTGAATAGTCATATCTCTGATGAGGGAAGTTTTCTCAAATAATTTCATGGAATGTTTGTTCCAGGGTAGTCTCTTTCTATCTGCCTCAGGAATGCCAATTAAGCATAGGTTCAGCCTCTTGATATAATTGCACATCTCTTGGAAGCTTTGTTCTGACTTTTTAAGCTTCTTTTCTGTGTTTTTAACAGTTTGGGTTAGTTCCATATTTTGGTCCTCAAGCTCTGAGATTCTTTTTTCTGCTTAGTTAATTCTGCTTTCTGTGCTTGTCACTTTTTATTTTGCTTACTGTATTCTTTACTGCCGTCATCTCAGTTATCAACTCCTTCATTCTTTCCTCTTATCTGTCCTCAATTCTGTTCATCCTCTC
The DNA here is from genome assembly GCF_000164805.1 of Carlito syrichta. Lineage (NCBI taxonomy): Eukaryota > Metazoa > Chordata > Mammalia > Primates > Tarsiidae > Carlito > Carlito syrichta. The sequence goes on from NW_007248830.1 coordinate 94,143, forward strand.
TATTAATGTCTTGATATCTGGGTTTGTGGTTTGAAACCAGTCATTCTAGGAGCTCTTCATTTGAGTTCCAAAGTCTGTATTCTCAGATGCTGTCTTCCCGGGGATCTGGATGGGACCTGTGTTCTTCCTTTGGTTCTTCTTCATTTGTGATGGTTCCTTCCCCGCCTTTCCCCTTTCTTTAATTCCATTGCTTGCTGATAAGGGGGAAACCTTCCACTTCTGTTTGCTCAATTCCCTATTATTCCTTATGTATATCCTCTGGATTTGTTCAGTTTTGAAGTTGGAGTGGGGATGGGAGACTGTGCTTTTTGCAGTTTTAAGATTTGATTAAAGTGTGATGGAGGGAGCTGTGGTTTCAAAGCTATATTCAGATCACAGGATCTGCTGACAGGTGTGTGGGCTCCCTGGAAACCCACTTCATTCCACCTTATGATCTGTCCATGCAGTGGGGGCATATGTACACCCCCTGAGAGCAAAATGAAATAAGGAAAAGGAAAAGAACAGAAAAAGGAAGAAGGGAGACAAAAGGAAGATGAAGAGAGAGAAGCAGAAAAAGGAAAACAGATAGTCACACCAACTAACAAACAAATAAAAACAAAATGAATATACACACAAAAAAACCTGATGATGCACTTGCCCTCAAAAACACCCACTTGCAAACAGTAAAACTAAAGAACTAACGAAAACAAACAACAAAAAATAAGAAAAATAAAACCAATACGAAAACATAAACCAAAACAGAAAAAAAAGCTTCCTCTGGGGCCATTTCTGGAACTTCAGGTTCCTTTCCTTTTTTTTTTTTTAACTGATGGGTCCCTAGCATTACTACCACTACCACTTTTGGCCGCTGCTGTGGTAGGGAATCCACTCTGGTTTCCAGCTCCTCCTCTCCACTCTCAGCACAGGCTGATTGGGTTGCTTTCAGCATGGGTTGGATGCCCCATGGACTGCTTGGGGAGGAAGGTGAATCAGATCCAGACTCACCCCAACTCATCAGCTGCTGCTGTTGCTGTTGCTGCCAAGTCTCACTCAGATGGACATGCCTGTGCCTGGTCCAGCATAGGGGTGGGGCATCTGTCCCTCTGTGTCCACTCCTGATGTTTCTCTCTGGGCCAGAGATGGTCGATCCCAGAGGGGTGCGGAGATTGCCTTGAGGTCTCAGATTGGAGGCTGAACAGACTTGGGTGCGCCAACGCAGGTCTCTGCCTGGTCTGGGACAGAGAAAATAGTGGTGGCTGGCATATCCTCACCAGTGCCAGAGCTCAGTTCCAGATTTCCTCCACACGCTTTTTCCACAGTTCCTTCTGCCAGTGCCCAGCCCACTGCCACAGGTGGGCTAGGTGCTGAGGAGCAGTTGATCTCTGCTGGCTTCCCCTGAGATACCCCTGAGAATGGCGGATGATCCTACACACAAGGGACAATGATCTCAGAGCAGTAGTGGGTTGCAGCTGCCTCCAGAGGGGAGCCCTGGTTGCTTGATCCTGAGTCTCCCTCCAGACAGACTTTAGCTCACCCATCTGCACACACCCACTCATGCAGACTGTCTTTATGGACACTCACACTTGCAGAGATTCTCACACTTTCACCATTTCCATCGCCATTTTCTTTCTTTCTTTCTTTCACCTCCTTCCTTTTTTGTTTTTTAGAGACAAGGTCTTCCTATGATTTCCAGACTGGTCTCGAAGTCCTGGTCTCAAGAGATTCTCCCACGTCAGCCTCCCAAAGTGCTGAGATGACAGACACAAACCAACATGCCCAGCCTGATTTGATATTTCTAAAATGGATCATTCTGGTTCTTGGCTGGGACTAAACTGAAGAGCAGCAAGTGTGTGAGTTGAAAAGATTCTTCAATTGTCAAGACTATAGATGATTGTAGCTTGGCAAATTTATTTAAACTCTCTGAGCATCGATTTCTTCACCTGTAAACTTCTAAGCATCGATTTCTTTACCTCTAATAATAGCACCTACCTCATAGGGTGAGTATTTAGTATGAGGGTGAAATGCAACCATGAATGTAAATTACTTATCAGGTGCCTTTCCTGTGGTAAGCATTCAACAAGGTCTCACTGTTTTAATTTTATCAGTAACTAAGGCTTCTTCAGGGGCTGAGATTGCTCTGACAGCAATAAAATGAAGTAATATATTATGACAAGTCTCTTTTATGTTGGCTGAATTAAGAGCACGATGAAGTATTTAGAGGAAAATCTTTACATGTTGAGTTTGGATGGGTATGTGCATGTGTGTGAGATGCTAGTATTTCGTGTTGGAAGATGATTGGATTTTTTGGGTTAGATTCGATTATGCCTTACGTCTGAATCTGAACATGAGTAGAACCACCCCTATGGCTGGAAGGTATGAGAATTTGGGTATAGTACAAACGGAAAGGGTAAAAGGGAAGCTACAATGGAAAAAAGACAACTTGGAATTCTTTTGTGGAGAGACTATATTGTGTGTCTGCCTCAGTTATTCATGGGTGTTTGGTGAGTCTTTACTCTTTTATGTGTTTATGGTGAATAAATATGCACTTGTGAATTTATCTTTTTCCCTTGAAGTTCTGCTCTTCACAGTTTTGTCTGTACTTCGAAAGCACCTTTTCTTGCTTCAGTTATATCTGGTGGCTTATCTCAGTGAATATTTGCCCAACTGTCTAGGAAGAAATATTGTAACTCTGCTCAAGGACAAAAGCTTCCCAGAAAACAAATAATAATGAACCTGGGAAGGTATTATGTTAGGAGCTCCTCCAGAAGTAATGGGCTAGACAATCTCAGGAGTATGATATTTTGAAGAGTATGAGTTAATAGAAATTAACTAAGTGTTTAAAATAGTAAATATTTTATGTCTAAGGCAAATTGAATTTTGAAAGTCATCAACACTATTGAATTGAAGTAAATAATAAGGCAGTTCAGTCATTGCTATGAGAGTATAAAAAGAATATGAAGAATTCAGGAGAAATGAAATAGAAAGACAGGAAAAATTGCTCATCAGAATTAACTATTCCTGAATTGTAGTATATGAATAATTAAAATGATCAAAAGGAACAGAAGCTTAAAGCAATTGTATAGTTATAAATTTAATTTACTATAAGTTTAGGAGTTCAAAAATATGATTTGATTTTCCTACCTTGGAAATTAATTTCTACACTCTCCCTTTCTGCCTACTGGCATCAATTTAACCATTGTCACTTAAAGATAAACTTAGTCAATTCAAGAATTTCTCAGTCCATTCAAGATTTTCCCTTCCCATTTTTCCTGAGACGGTAGATACATATTCTGGAGGGCTTCCAGAGGGGGAGGGCACCCATTCTTCAGCCATCAGCTGTCCTTCCTGACATCTGTTGCCACTTTCCAGCCGCTGATTCACAGCTATAGTATCCATCCTCATCCAAAAGCTAAAATCTGACTTTTTCATTCTTTATAAACTTTGTAAATCCTCTCCTGAAACAGTACATGCTACTGGCTTAGTATGAAGAATGTCTTGGTGTAACAAGGAAATAAGGGGGTATGATAGCATGTCTCTAAGATGGCCAGCAGCACTTGTTCTTCCCTATGCACGCATACCATGTCCCTCCGTAAGTGATAGTCTATTTCATTCTCCCCTTGAATCTGGGCTGGCCCAGTTAACTTGCTTGACCAGTATAATGGGCAGTAGTGATGTTCTGAGACTTCCAAGGCTAGGTCATAGAGAATATTGCAGCTTCTGTATGGAGCTCTTGGAATGTTCACTTTTGAAACATTCTCTGGGAACCCTGAGCTGCTATGTAAGGAGCCTAGCTACTCTGAGACTGCCATTCTGTAGAGACCACATATGAGCATTCTGATGAACTGTCTCAGCTGAGTCCAGCCAGCCTTCCAGGTATTCCAGCCAAGGTACAGTATTAGACATGTAAATGAAACTATCTTGGACCTTCCAGATGAGTCCACTGACAAACTGAACAACACCAAGTTACATCGATGGGCATTATGTGAAACATAAAAACTGCTGAGCCTGTCCACAATTCTGACCTCAAAAATCATGAGAGATGATAAATGAGTGGTTTTAAGCCACTAAATTTTGGGACAGTTGATTAGGCAGCAAAAAACAGGAGTGGGCAGCACATGAATTCATGTCTTGCATTTTTCCTACTACCTAGGCAATATAGTCAAGTTGAGGCTGTGCCACTGATTTCATATTCTTTTGAACATTGTGACCCATTGTTAGAGTAGTAGTGTTTTCCAGAGAACAAGGTTTATGCTATCATTCAGCACTTGTAATTGTCAGCTGCTTTCATGTGTCACCACTTGCAGATTTTCCAGAAAAACTTTCTTAGGAAATTTTCAGCAGAATACTCTCTTGAGTGAATGTCCATTCTCTCTGTTTTGTACATCCTCCTCCTCAGTTTCTCTGTGTCTTTTGATGGTTAACTATTTTGCATAGTACTTTAACTATCTCTTTCTTATATTTGTTTGGGCTTTGAAAATTTTCAGGTCATAGACCATCAGCATAAAATCAAGTGACCCTGTAAGTATGCTTCTGACGTTGGATCCTCTCTCCTGTTCCATTGGTCTATTTGTCCTCTCACCAAAAATCACACTAAACTAACTTTAACCCTTCAATCCTCTTCTGATTTGTAACTTCCTCACTGACTTATTTATTTTGATTGTTTTTGTTAATTTTTATTGAAGTATAGTATACATACAAAAATGTGTTCAAATCTTAAACATACAGCTCTGTACGTTTTTAAAATGAACATACCTTTGCACTTATCATTCAGATTAAGAAATAGAAAGTTTAGACATATCTAGAAACCTTCCTTTTTACTCATTACCTCAAAGTATTTAACATTCTAACTTTTATAACTATAAGTTAGTCTTGATTATTCTGAACTTTCTGTAAATTGATTCATGCAGTAGGTGCTTTTTTGTGTTTAGATTCGTTTGTTCAACTTTCTATTCGTGATACTCATTCATGCTATACATGCAGGAATTATTTGTTCATTTTAATTGCTGTATAGTATCCCACTATACAAATATATTACAGCTTATTTATTCATGCAATAGTAACAAACATTTGAACTGTTTATAGGTTTTGATTATTAAGTATAGTCAAATATGAATATTGAAGAATATGATTAATCTAATACATGGCATATGTACACATTTTTTGATATATATTTTGAAATAGAATTGAAGAATCATAGAATATGTGTATATTCATCTTTGGTAGATGCATTCAAGCCATTTTCAGAAGTAGTTGTGCCAACTTACATATTTACTGGCAGTGTAGGAAAGTTTTTGTTGTGTCATAGCCTGGCCACTATTTGGCTTAGCTTTTTTAAAAAAACAAAACAAACAAAAGCAAATTGTTAGCTATTCTGGTGCATGTGTAATGATTTTTTACTATGATTTTAATACTTATTTTCCTGAAAGAATGATAATGCTAAACACCTGTTCATGTGTTTGCAACCATTTGATATTCTTTCTGTGAAGTACCTGTTTAAATCATTTTCCCATTTAAAAATTGTGTTGTTTATGTTTCTTATTGATTTATAGGAGTTCCTTTTATGTTATGGAATGGAGTCCTTTCTTTGAACATATGTTTGCAAATATATTCTCACACTTTACGCGTTGCCTTGTTAATGGTGATTTTGGTGAGCAGAAGCTCTTGATTTTCATAAATTCTAATTTATCAATCTTTCCTTTATAGTTAGTGCTTTTCTACATCATATATAAAATCTTTGCTTACCCTAAATCATTGTTTTAGTTTTCTTTTGTTGCTAAATAAGCGTAATGGCTTAAATAAATTGTCTCAGAGTCTCTATGTCTCAGAAGCCTGAGCAAGACTTAGCTTGCTTGGTCCTCTGCTCAAGGTCTTATAAGGTTGAAATCAAGGCGTTAGCTGGGTTGTGTTCTCATCTGGGGACCTGACTGGAAAAAGTCTACTTCTAAGCTCATTCAGGTTATTAGCAGAATTAATTTCTTGGTATGCCTGGGGGCTGTGGATTTTTGCTGGCTTATGACTGATGACTGACCTTGGGACATAGAGACCACTAGTAATTCTGAAGTTTCCCTGAAGTTTTTCATCACAGAGGCTTCTTCAACTTGGCAGCTTACTTCCTCAAGCCAGCAAGAGGAGACCTTCTTTTGGGGAGGTCCCAGTGCCTTTTTAAAAGACTTTCATTTGAGTCAGATCATACAGGATAATCTCTTTTTGATAATGACTCTAAAACAATTTATTTGAGTCTTTAATTACATTTGAATTCCTGTCATCTTTGCCATATTCTATTGATTAGAAGCAAGTCACTGGTCCTCCCACACTCAAAGAGGATGGGATTACATATCATGTGAACATCAGGGAACAGGAATCCAGGGGGTCACAGTGGGGTCCATCCCCACAGTCAGGAAGATTTTTTAAATGTTGTCTTCTGGAAGTTTTACAATTTTACATTTCACACTTATCCTCACAACCTATTTGTAGTTGATTTTTATGTGAGGTTGGGATTAAGGTATATTTTTTATGGATAAACGACTGATACAGAACAATTTATATGCTGTACATGAAGTGATATGTGTTTGCTTCTTTTTCTAGATTTTGGTTTCTGTTTATTGACCCATTTGTTTCTCCTGTGCCAAAACTATATTTTCTTGTTACTTCAGTTTTATAATATGTCTTGTTATCTGGGGATTGTAAACCTTCCAAATTTGTTCTTTAAGTTTGTCTTAGCTATTCTTTTTTTCTTTTTTTGTATTCCCATATTAATAGCAATAAGCTTGTGAGATTTTTCCTGTAAAATTTGGGTTGATTTCTGGGATCTCTATTTTGTTCCATTGGTCTATGTGTCTGCTCTTGTATTGGTACCATACCTTTTTGTTTACTACAGCCTTGTAATAAAACTTGAAGTTCTGTAATGTGGTGCCTCCAGCTTTTTTTTTCTTTTTCTTCTTCTTCTTAGGATTGCTTTGGCTATTCTGGCTCCTTTTTTGGTTCCATATGAATTTTAGGATTTTTTTTCTAATTCTGTGAAAAATAATGTTGGTAGTTTGATAGGGATTGCATTGAATTTGTAGATTACTTTGGGTAATATGGTCATTTTAATTATGTTGATTCTTCCAATACATGAACATGGGATGTTTCTCCATTTGTTTGTGTCCTCAACAATTTCTTTCATCAGAGTTTTATAGCTCTCTTTGTAGAGATCTGTCACCCACTTGGTTAAATATATTCCTAGGTATTTCAGCTTTTTGGCTGCTATTGTATATGGAATTGAGTTCTTGATTTCCTAGCTCAGTTGCTGTATAGCAGTGCTACTGACTTGTGTGTGTTGATTTTTTATTCTGAAACTTTACTGAATTCATTTACTAAGTCCAGAAGTCTTTTAAATGCATCTTTAGGATTCATGTTGAATGGAAGTGATGAAAGTGGCCACACTTGCCTTGTTCCAGTTCTGAAGAGGAGTGTGTTAAACTTTTCTCTATTCAAGATAACATTGTCTGTGGGTTTGTTGTATAGACTTTTATTATTTTAAGGAATGTTCCCTCTGTGCCCATTTTGCTGAGGATTTTTATCATGAAGGGATGCTAGATTTCATCAAATAATTTTTCTGCATCTATGGAAATGATCATGTGATTTTTTTTACTTTAAATTCTGTTTATATAATGGATCACATTTATTGACTTGTATATGTTGAACCACCCTTGCATCCCTTGGATAAAACCCACTTGGCTGTGGTGTGTTATTTTTTCTTTTTATGTGTGATTTCAGTTTGCTAATATTTTGTTGAGAATTTTCACATCTATATTCATAAGGGATATTGGTCTGTAGTATTCTTTTTTTGCTGTGTCTTTTTCTGGCTTTGATATTAGTGATACTATCCTCATAGACTGAGTTAGGGAGAATTCCTTCCTCTTCAATCTTCTGGAATAACTTCAGTTAAATTAGTACTGGTTCTTCTTTGAAAGTTGGGTAGACTTCAGCCATGAGTTCATCAGGTTCTCGACTTTTTGTTGTTGGGAAACTTCTAATTACTGTTTCAATCTCACTACTCATTATTGGTCTGTTCAGGGTTTCTATGTCTTCTTGATTCAAGGTTGGAGGGACAGTGTATTTCCAAGAATTTGTCCATTTCCTCTAGATTGTCTAGTTTGCTTGCATAGAGCTGTTCATAATAGTCTCAGATGATCTTCTGAATGTCCGTTATATTTTATTTCTGATTGAACTAATTTGAACCTTCTGTTTTCATTTCTTAATTAATCTAGCTAGAGGTCTATTCATTGTGTTCGTCTTTTCAAAGAACCAACTTTTTGTTTCATTGATTCTTTGTTGCTGTTTTGTTTTAATTTCAATTTCATTTAATTCTGCTCTGATCTTTGTTATTTCTTTTCTTCTGGAAAGGTTTAGGTTTGGTTTGGCTGTGGAGTTTGTCCTTAGGACCTGTCTCCTCCCAAGCTGGCCAGAAGGCAGCCACACCAGCTGCAAGGGTAGGGTTGAGTTCCTGGGAAATCGTGGATGGTGCTGCTCAAGGCTGTCTTTGTTTCTGCACCACTCCATGGCACAGCATGGCTATGGGTAAAGCAGTTTCCCGTGAAGAACTAGAGTCCCACAAGGCTCAGGACGTCCTTCATATCTGTAGCAGTAGCACAGAGCTCTTGAATTTCCCTCACTCACCTTCCCTGCTATGTCTGGGAGCTGCCAGTGAACTGTGGTGGTGCAGGTGAGAGTTTGGCTAGTTCCAGCTCAGGTCAATGGATTTTTCTCTTCTTTGCATTTTGTGGTAGTTATCGCTTCTTTGAAGAGTTGTGGGCATGCTGCTAGTCCCTCATCTCTCTGAGTGCTGAGGGAACTCTACCTTCATGTACTCTGTAAGAGAAACTCACTCTAGCTGCCTAGCGTTGGCCATCTTAATCCCTTAATTTCCATTTTTGGAACTAATTATCTTAACTTAGGCACCCTCCTTGAAATACTGATAAGCACTTTGCACAGCATGAGCTGTTAATAGCTACCATGGCAAAAAAGATTGGTGGTCAAATAAATATGGGGTTCTTTTCATATTCTCTCGGTGAGAGACTTACCATGTGCATAAACACATGAAGGGCTTCAAGAAGTCTTGAAGTTAAGAAATATTTTCACGCTTAGCCTAGGTTTCTTTCAAACTTTTTGGATGATGAAGCAGTTTGTTTCCCCTATAGAATACTTTTCTGCCGAAGTGCCAGTGTTCCAAGAAAAAAAACTTGGGAAACAGATGTTTTAATCCATAATTTATTATCTTATTGTTTTTCAGAACTGCCTCTTCTTGTTTCTGACATTTCTAATCAAGACAGTTGTATTTATTTCCACCATTTCTTATAGATTTCTGGAGCTGGCTTTCTACCTGAATAACTTAGAAAGAGAAATTTATTCTTTTCTGCATGTTTATTCTTGCTTTGTTGAGGATATCATAGGAGAGTTTTATTTTGTACTTTTATCAGTAATTTTAAAAGGTGTGGTGATAGAGAAATTTATCATTCCAGTAAATATATTGATTAGTAGAGGCTTAGTTGAGTACTGTACATTACTTTTCATGTTTATTGCTTTAAACTTTATACTAATAATCTGTGGTAATATGCTCATTGTTTAAAAATGAAATATCTCAGAAATTTCTGGAAAAAATGAACTTTCTCACTCATTAAAGATAATCTCTGCTATCAGTTTGCATTCTTTGGGGGCCTTGTAAAAATGCTTTTAAAATATTTATTTTATGAATTTTGAGCTTTATAACATATGTAGAAATGCTTCACCTACCCTAGGTTTTTAAATAAAATAAAATGTTTAAATAGTACTTAAACAAGGTGACCAGAAAGTCTGTAAGCACAAGTAAATATGCATAATAAATGGCACATTGATGTTGTGGTATAATAAATATGTTTGGTAACATTGCATGATAATTCAGTGTGTTATTCCTCATTAGTGTGATAGTTCAATGCACTACAAAGTTGCAGCACATGTGGTGCGTTGCCATAATGTTTTTCTCAGTCCTTAAACATGCATCTGGAATGTGTTGGTTTGTGTCTCTAATTTTTGCTGAATAAACTAGTACCTTTAGCATATCTCATCAGATATTATCAGAGATGTTCAATTTGCCCGTCTATCTGTATCTATCTATCTATCTATCTATCTATCTATCTATCTATCTATATCATCACCTATCATTTATCTATCCCTATCTAATCATCCCCAAACTTTATAACCAATCTGTACTTTTGTAGAAAAACTTTTATTAACTCTTTATCCCGGTAATTTATTCCAGAATTCAATTTTGTACATAGTGTGATGAAAGAATCCACATTTGCTTTTTTCCAAATGAATGGTTAGTAGTTCTAACACCTCATGAAACATTCCACAGGGGATCTTTGCATGCCCATTTTAAGGTAGAAGGTAAAGATTTTTAGTTATTCACAAAGAGATGGAAGTTGCAGATGTGACGGTAGATGAGATCTTGGGGAAGAGAGATACAAGGAAGGACAAAGCATGGCTTCCTGAACCTTAGGACATGTCTATCTTGAGAGGAAGAGAACTAGAAAAGGAGTTATCCATGGTAGGTAGAAAAATTCAGAGAGGTGGTGTGGAAGTTATGGATTAGGGAAATTTCAGGATGAGGGGAGGGCAGCTGTAACCAGCAAGGAAGCAAGAATCTGTTGTGAAATGGTGAAACAGAACATTGGATATGTCAATTATGCAGTTAATTGAATTCTGTGGTTCAACTGTTTTGTATCTGGCTATTGGATTATCTACAATTTATTTCATTGTTTGCATCCACAGACATAAATAATTTTGATATAACTGTAGACATGGTCTTTCTCTGGGTAGTAAAGTGAAAATTTCTAAACAACTCATTTTATAATGTCATTTTATAAATTTTTTTTTTGGTATGGTACATTTGAAAAATAAATTCAATGACACCAAGCGAACATACAGTGATACAACATATATAAAAGAGCTTTCACATCAAACAAACTATAAGCATAAAAGATGTGATTTGTTTAGGTATCCTGTAGTGGCTATACCTCATCTACCTGATTAAGTTGTGAGTGCATACCTGGTCAGGCCTCTTAGCATCTCCATGTTTGCCAACACCACAAAAAGCATTTTAAGTTTGTTAGTTCTATGGTTTGTGTGTGTGTGTGCAAACTAGCCACTTCTAATGCCTGTTCATGACTCACTTTTTCTTGCTTCCCTCTCCAGAAAGAGAAGAAGAGAGATAGAGAACATGTCCTGGTTTTGTTTGGTCCAATCACCCTGGAGCCGTGCCACAAAGGTGATGATCACTGTATAAAAACATAGCAATACACACACTAGCCTTCACCAGCTGCCCTGGAAAGCACCTTGCATACAGGGGCACTGTGTGTGCAGCTCTGCCCAGCTGTGCACTGGCTGAGGATGGTTGCTCAGGACCCTAAAGCAGCTGCTTGATGGCAAGATGTGCAAAGAAACCACCATGGAGGCACTAACAGAGAAACCCACCCTAAAGTGTGAAAGTGATGTTGAGGGGGCTGCCGTTGGTGACGAAAGAGGGGCATTCTCAGCAGACTGCCACAGCACATGGCGGAGTAACAGGGGTGGCTCATTTTGACCCAAGGAATTGAGCAGCCTGTGAGGGCAAGAATATCAGCAAGAGGGATGGGCCCTGCCTGGGTACCTGCAGTCAGAACGCCGGGCTTGGCCAGCTAAGCTGTTTGGAGCAGCTTCCATTTTTTTTTTAAAGCTATGCCCATAAATATGGAAAGCAACATTGCCAGCATCATTAAAATCATATATGAAGAGATGATGCATACCCATAAATCATACTAATGAACGCCGGTTAATGGTAATGGGCTGGATGCTGTGTTCCATAAAAGTCTCTTTGTCATTCTCTACCCACTTATCCTGATTTATTTTCTTCACAGCCTCATCTTCGCCAGATATTATTATATACACTTATTTTGTGATAGGTTATTTCATTCCAATCCCAAACCAGATGAAGGTTAGAGAGGGACAGGGTCTTTGGATAGTCTTGTTTCCTGCTCTATCTCAAGTGTCAAAAACAGTGCCTGGACCTAGTAAGTCCTGGATATATTGTTGCAAAGAATGTAACAATTCTGTCTGCTATATATCTCCCAGAATATTAGAGAAATTCACAACATCAGTTTAGAATACAAAAATGTGCTCCTTTAATGAACAGTAATTTCCTTCAAAGAGGTTCCTAAGTAGCTGAGTTTTGTAGTATTACAAATGTGTAATGCCACATTGTATACAGCCATAGTTCTGATGGATTTATCAGCATTCAACATTTAGCCAGTCAACTAATTGTTTTGTGTGTGTACTGCCAAATAATTGGTTTTGATTAGATGTCCCCTTCACCCCTCTGCATTCCTCCCAACCTGCCCTGGAAAGAATGTTGTCACAACACAAAAATCTACCCCTGATCCACTGTCAATGCATTAATAATAGGGATCAAACAGTCTATTTCTTTCCATAGATTGGGTGTGTTTACATACAAAAGAATCTCATGGGAAAAGCCTGGGCTGGAAATACCAATTTTGAAGTCATCATAATTTGTAATTGGAATTTGAAACAATTTAAAACTAGATCTGATTAGATAAGAAGATATAGACAAGGAGACTTAGAATCATAGAATATTAGCTTTGCATCATCTTTCTAACATCTGAATATTTGCGTGGTACAGCATTTTTCCTGTTAGCCACATGGCCACATAACCTGTTTTTCATCCAAGTGTTCAGTTCTGATGATCAACTCTCTAGGGGTAATGCCTGTGTCTGTGTCACTCGGCCCATTTTCTGAATAAGTAAAGGACTTTGAAAAATATACATTAAAAAAGGAGAGTATATAAACATTAATCATGCAGGTACTCTTGTTGATGAGGTATGCCCCTCCCTCCCCTAGCAGTTTCCCTCAACTGCCAATCCCACCCCACTTCCCCTGACTGTTTTCCACTACTGCCAATCACTTTCTTATAGCATTATAGTTGTTCAAGGTCCATTTATGAGTGAGAACATATGAAACTCAGTTCTTTGTTTCTGTGATAAATCACTGAGTATGATCGACTCCAAATCCATTCAAGTTGCTGCAAAGTTCATATATTTGTCCTTGCTTATGGCTGCATAATATTCTATTGTGTATATGTACCACATTTTTTTTTTATCCAGTCCAGCTTCGATGGGCAACACTGTTGGTTCCATGTTTTTGCTATTGTGAATAGAGCTGCAACAAACATATGTGTGCAAGTATCTTTGTCACAGAATGATTTGAGTTCCTCCGGGTATATTCCTAATAGAGGAATTGCTGGGTCATATGGAAGGTCAATGTCTAGTTCTTTCAGAAAATGCCACACGGTCTTCCAAAGAGGTTGTACTAGTCTGCATTTTCACCAGCAGTGTAGAAGCGTTCCTTTTTCTCCACATCCTCGCCAGCATCTGTCATTGCTTGTTTTCTTAATAATGGTCATTCTTACAGGGGTTAGGTAGTATCTTAATGTGGTTTTGATTTGCATTTCTCTGATGATGAGTGAGGCTGAGCACTTTTTCATGTGTCTGTTGGCTGCCCATATATCTCCTTTTGAGAAGTGTCTATTCATGTCCTTTGCCTACTTTTTAAAGGGGCTGTTTGTTTTTTTCCTTTCGGCATGTTTGAGTTCTGTGTAGATCGTAGATGTTAGGCCTTTGTCAGATATACAGTTGGCAAATATTTTTTCCCATTCTGTGGACTGTCTCCCTGCTTTCTCAATGGTTTCTTTTGCTTTGCAGAAGCTTGTTAATTTGATGAGGTCCCACTTATCTATCTTATTTCTTAAGGTATTGGCCTTTAGGGTTCTGGATAGGAATTTGTTGCCAGTTTCAATTTCCATAAGGGTGTCTCCTGCGTTTTCTAAGATTCTTACATCTCTATAATAAATAAGAAAAAAAAAGAATTGTAACAGCATGCTATTGGCAAATGGGTAGCAAATAAACCAAGTCAGTCCTAGTCATACATTTACTTATAGATGGGACACTGCTACATAACAAGGAGTGTGTTATTGTATGGAAATGATAAGCTATCAAAAATCTAGGCTGTCCATATACAAAAAATATGAAATTTGTATTCATAGCTTACAATATACACAAAAACAGATTAAAAGTACAAATGTCAAGATCAAAACTTTGAACACTTAGAAAAAGTTATTGGAAAATAAATTGACAATACTAGGATTAGAGAGAATATTTTAAAGCACTATACAAAAAATACAGCCCTTAAAACACTGATAATTGTTACACATTAAAATCAAATCACCTGTATGACAAAAAAATGAGAATGTGGAAGTTATTTGTACTACATACAGCAGACAATGGATTAATATGCAGAACGTATAAAGAAATCTTACAAATCAAGAAAAAGGGTCTAACAGTTATGAAACCTGGTCAAAAAGAGCAGGAACAAAAGACAAGAAGATAGCATCACCAGTAAGCAAAGTTGCAAGTTAATACCATTATAAATTATCACTACATACCCACTAGAGTGGGTGAAAAGATACTGAAAAGGCTTAGTGTTCACACAGGATGGAAGTAGGGAAGAAGGAAAAAAAAAAGGAGAGTAAAAGAATATGAGTAATGAAAACAGAATGTGACTGTATCAGGTGGAGGTGATTTGGGGTTTCAAGCTGGGGGTATTCAAGCAGAGATGGGCTACTTCTGCCTGGGAAAGTAATGCAAGAAGTAGCTTCTGAGCCAGCCAGGGCATCTGTATCATCTGGTGAACAACAGTAAACAAGCAAACACCACCTCTGTCCCCCACAGCAAAACCAAACCAAACAAAACCAAACCCCTGTGTGAGTCAGGATTCTCCATAGAAACACACCCAATAGGCTATATTTAGATATATAGAAAGAGATTCATTATGAGGGACTGGCTTGCTTGATTATGAAGGCCAAGAAGTCCCACAGTCTGCCGTCACCCAGGCTTCAGAAACAGGAGAGCAATGGTATAAATCCTTGTCTGAACCTGAAGACCCAAGAACCAGGAACCCCAATGTCCCGGGGCAAAGAAGGATGTCCCAGCAGAAGAGAGAACACATTTGTCCTTTCTCTGCCATTTTGCTTCTTATTTGGGCCCTCAGTGGATTGGATTGATGCCCACCCATGTTACTGAGGGTGATCTTCACCAATTCACCAATTCAAAGATGAGCTCTTCCAAAAACACTCTTATAGACAGGCCCAGAAATAATGTTTTGCCAGCTCACTGGGTGTTCTTTAGCTCAGTTACATTGATGTAAAATTAACCATCACAACTCCTATTCTGGAGGTTCTAATTCAGCATGTCTGTGGAAGAAGCGCATAACTCAAAATTGAAAACAAAATAAAGCAAAGCACTAGGCGATTTTAATGTGCATAAAGTATTAGGAGCCCCATTCAAATTCCAGATAGAAAATTGGACTGAATCAGCCTTTCTCAGATGTCAGTTGATAGCACAGGTAACAGTTTAGTCAAGGCTTTTTTCATCTGGGAGTTCTAGTTCACATTATTGAATTGGGACCCAGTCAATTTTTGGTCCATTTATAATTTAAAATAAATTAACAATGTTCCAGATGATTCTTATTTTCAGGTGCATTTGGGAAATATTAATCTAGAAAACCTTCAGATCTCATATAATCCTCAGATTCTATGATTATTCAAATAATTTTCTAACCTTATCTTTGTTATAGGCTAGCATGTATGTGCATGCGTGCGTGTGTGTGTGTGTGCATGTGTGTGTTGGGGTTCATACAACTAAATTCATAGATAGCGGTTTACAAATTGGGCAGTTTATGCCTGGCTGAACAACACACGAGGAAATAAAGAGGGCTCATTTCATGCAAACTTCACTGTGGAATGACATGCCCTATGGATCACTGGGTCCAGTAACGTTTTCATTTGTTTGCAAGCATGCTCTATGGTCCTGCAGTCTGTGGTGTCCAGAGGTTAAATTTCAACAGCTAGAAAAATGATGACAGTAGCAAAGTTCAAATAACAAAAAAGGTTGGTGCATGAAAACCAATCTTCAAATCCTATAAAGCTACCAGTGCCAACTCCTTGTTATATTTTTAACTGCCTCATGATTACACAACCAGAACTACCCTACAAGTTGAAAAACAAATAGCCAGGATGTAGAGCAGGGTTTACCAACAATTGTTCTGTTTGAATTTTCATCTTCTTTCTTTCTTTTTTTTAACTATATATTTCAAGTGAATTAAATAGAGAGCTTTAATTAAGAGAACAGTGTTCAGAACCCTATTTTCTTCTCAGATGCTGTACTCTATGGTCTAGTAAGTACCTTAATGAGTTGTAACACTGCAAGATGTTTCTAGTTCTCTCACATTCTTTAACTCTATCAGCATATATTTCTGCCAGACTTTCAAAATGGATTCCATTTTCCCAAAAGTGATGTTTTTAAAAAAGAGTTTAGTGAAAGAATTTATTCTTATTCTACTTTTAAAAGTGCCTAATTTAAGGTATAAGCTATTCTTAACTCGAAGTAGGATTGAATTAATTTTTTTCCTGAGCTGTTTTACATAGGTATTCACACCGCAAAAGTCTTTGGATAACTATTTTTCCTAATTTTAGGTCTCTAGATACTGCAGACAATAATTAGAGAAATATACAATTTTGGAATTTGAAAGGGCCTTCAATACAATTTATTTTAACACTCATGTTTCAGATGTGAGATATGAGATTCTAAAGAATGAGTGACTAACTCAAGATCATTTAATTCATGAAAAGCCAATGCTAGCATCAGGGAATTTGGAGGCCAGGTTCTAAGTTCCTCCCAGCCCACACATTGGCTTTAAGTGCCCTCACCCTGGCAAGACCTGTTGGTTCTGAATTATTCTTTTAAGTCATTCAAAAGAACCATTCTTGGTGATTATGAGAATGAGGCAGTTCTGCTTATATACTACGTACAAATAGTTTTATGTACACACATAGTAATATCCATCGACACACGTATGCATGTAGTAATAAAACATCTCTGCAGACCCAGACTTAGAGATAATTTGTTTCAAGAAATATGTGGGGCCAGGCATGGTGGCTCACACCCATAATCCCAGCACTTTGGGAAGCCAAGGCAGGAGGATTGCTTAAGTCCAGGAGTTCAAGACAAGCCTAGGCAACATAGCAAGACCCTGTATCTATAAAAAATAAAAATGCAGCTTTTGTATTCTCTTTCCCCTCCTATCCTACTCCCCAGACTTTATATTTTAGTTCAGATATCACTTCCTTAGAGGGTCTTTCTTTGACTGCCCCATGCAGGTTTAGAAATGAATGTCTTATGTTCTCATAGAAGCTTTTTTTTTTTTTTGAGTTGGGAGTCTCACTCTGACACCTAGGCTGGAGTACGGTGGCACAAACATGGCTCACCACAGTCTTAACCTGCTGAACTCTCTTGCCTGAGTAGCTGGGACTATAGGTGTGTGCCACCACACCCGGCTAAATTTTTGATTTTTTTGTAGAGATGAGGTCTCGCTATGTTGCTTAGGCTGGTCTTGAACTCCTGAGCTCAAGTAATTCTCCTGCCCTGGCCTCTCAGACTGCTGTGATTACAGGTGTGAGCCACTGCGCCTGGTCTCACAGACTCTTTTAAACGTCCACAGCAGCACTTGCAGCACTTGCGATTTTATGTTTATTTGTGCCATTATTTAATTGACGTCCGTCTCTCCCTCACTCTAGATTGACACTAACCATGCGTGAAATGTAGCACCCGTCCTTGCTCATGGCGGTCCCCCAGTGACTGGCTCGGCGCCTAGAACGTGGTACATTCTTAGCATTTGTGGGAAGAATGAAGACATGGGTGGAATATCCTCTCTCCTGAAACGGATGTATATTTGCAGCTATGCTCTGTTTTCTTCCTTCCTTCTAGTATCACATTTATGAAATTAATTTTTATTTGTGGTTCTTATTCCTTCAACTCCAATCTGCAGCAAATAGGCTTTATTCCAAGCTCTTTCAAGTGGCCCCTGGCTGGGGATCTTCTTAGTGGGATGTTCTAGGGCAGGTTGATCTGCAGGAATATCAAGGCCACCTTCTTGGGGTCCTGGAGCCAAACAGAAGGGGGGGGGACATGCTTGACAGCAAGACTGAAAGACTCCACGACACTCCTATTTGAACTTGAGCCAGTCATCAAGCTCAACATTCTCAAGGTAGATCTTCAACACTTACCCCTGTCTGAATGGGCAGTACCCAGCACCTAAAGATGAGAGTCCCACTTTGATTTGGTTACAGGGAGATGACCACCTCCTCAGAGGGCTGGGGACACTCTATGGGGCCTAGTGACATAAGTCAAGTGATCGCTTGAGTGGATTGAGGACGGATCCCTGGGAAGGAAGTGAAGAAGACAGCCAGGTAACTAGGTGACTGAGGAAGGGTAGGGAGAAGGGCTAGCTGTCCCATGCCACCTAATTAGGGTTGGTAGAGGATGCCACTCTACACATCTTGATTCCAAACCAAGGGCCAGAAGAAAGTCAGCAAAGGAGCATTCCCAGAAAGAAGAGATGTCTCCTCTTTCTTGGGGGACTGAGAGACCTCTGCCTGTCCAGATTCAAATGCACAGTTCCTGGAATGCCAGGAAGAAATGCCACACATACTCTTCAGACTGCTTTGCCTGTGAAATGTCACCTTTTAGGGCACTGCCTTGAGGGCACATGTGCTTTGGATAAAAGACCAAGTTCCTACATTCCAGAAGAAAATTAATAGAGAAGGGCAGCCATCTTTGCAAGCGATTGAAGAGAGTTTATTGAGAAGGTGAGCCATGAGCTGGGGAACAGGTAGGACCCTTGCTCAGCTCATCCTGGGACTGTGAAAGTCGGGCCTGGATTCCACATGGAGATAGTGTGAAATCCTGAAAGAGATTCTGAGCACAAGGTAACTTCGTAGGCCCTGAAGGAAGTAAGTCATTCTCCTGGTCTGAATTGGACTTTTGGTCATCTACACATCTACATTTCTGTGAAGTCTCATTCTGAGCTTAGCAGGGGAGAAGTAAGGGAAATTCCCATCTCTTGATTGAGTGTCAAGGAAGGTGAGTAGCCAGGGTTGTGGCAACAGCTGGCCCAGAGGAGGCTTTCAGAGTCTAACAGAGTAGTCCCCAGAAGAGATTTACTGACAGTAGTGTTGGCATCGTGAAGCTTGACCAGGAAACTGGAGGACCCATTCCTGAACATGCGCAAACACTGAGAGAGAACAGGGGTCAGACGGGCTCCAAAATCAGGTGTTGTGTGCACTAAGTAGGAAGGTGAAGTCTTGGTGCTTACTGGCTGGTGACGAACGGGCATTCTACTTACCCTTGAAAAGATTGGAACTCAAGTCACATGAAGTAATTTATCAGACAAGTGTCAAAAGCAGTTTGTGACACTTTCCTTTTTTTTTTTGAAAGCAGGATTTATTGAGAGGACAGAAAAGCTTCCACAGTGGGAGGGGACCCGAAGGGGTTGCCCGACGCTTTATTTCTAATAGTAGCTAACATTAATTGAGCACCTAGTATGTGCTGGACACTACTTTCATGGCTTCGTGTGTATTGTTTCATTTAATCCTTAACAATCCTACCAGGTCAGAACTTTTCTTACACCCACTCTGCGGAGGGCACTCTTTTGCCCAAGTGAGTAAGTGAATCAGAATATGAACCCAGGGAGTATGACTCCAACATAGGGCTCTCAGTCTTGACACATACATTCTCTCTACATTGACCCTAATGTGACAGCATGAGCCACCTCCTCCAGAGGCAAAGCTCAATTTTGACTTGGGTATTCGCTTACACAGCCCACTCAGCAACAGGCCCCCCTCCTGGATGTGCTGGCACCATCTGGCACATGTGGAAGAATTCCCACCCTAGGCCAATCACCTCTCACGTTGCTAATTGCTCAACAATTGCCAACACAGCACAGGCCAACACCGACGTGTGTATGGCATGCCAGCACGTGTTGCCCAATCTTTCTTTTTAAAATCCTCTCATTCATCCTGTGTACCTGTCTGCCTTCTTAGTCACTTTCAGTCCCTAATGACATCACTGTTTCTCAAAGGTCTTTATATGGCTTTGCAAACTTTTTTTTGTTGTTGAGTTGGAGTCTCACTCTGTCGCCCAGACTGGAGTGCAATGGCACACTCCCGGCCACTGCAGCCTCAACCTGCTGGGCTCCGGCGATCCTTCCGCCTCAGCCTTCCAAGTAGCTGGAACTACAGGCGTGCGCTACCACACCCGGCTAATTTTTTTTTTTTTGATTTATTGTGGAGATGAGGTCTCGCCAAGTTGCCCAGGCAGGTCTCGAACCCGCGGGCTCAGGCAATTCACTCACCTCAGCCTCCCAAGGCGCTGGGCTTTGGAAACTTTAATCAGTCTGTTCCACGAACCCCTTGCCCGCCTCCATTTCCTGCCCTTCCAATGTTTTTCCCAGGATTCTGTCCTTCTGCTTCTTGTCACTGTCTATGCTATCTTTGGGTGATCTCAGTCACTCTCCTTGCTTTGGCTATGAGCTGGATGCTCTCAGATCCCAGTTGTTTTTTCTCTTTCCAGATCTTTTTCTTGCTCTGGGGTTTATTGAGATTTTACTTAAAAAGATGTATGAGATGTGGTCTTTTTCCCTGAACTTAGTTGTTATAGAGCCCACATATTAATGGGAATAATATATTGTTTTTAGGTCTGTGTCTAACTACTCAAAGTATTTGATTTTTAGTTGGCTTTAGAATATGATAATAAGCATCTTGTAGTATATTTAAATCATAATTATGTTAGATATTTAATGTGTGCATTTAATTTTTATTGGTCATAAAAATCATAATACTGAAATAAGAATTAAAAGTCAGTTCAGGGAATATAAAACTATTAATTAATAATATTTTAGTTACTTTTAATAGAAATATTCTCTGAAATCACCTTGAAATTAAAGCATAAAATAAGCTTATAGATATTCAGCTTTTAAAGCACTTTTGTATATAGAAAAAAATTAGCCATTTACATAGGCACAAACTTTGTTTATGTGGAAAACAAATATTTCCTAGGTAGCTATCTGTATACAAGCATCATTGACAGTGGAAAATAGAAAACTGTGCTTTTCTTAGTCTCTAGATACATCCAAGGGATTTTCTTTCTTTTTATAAAATATAAAAATGAGTTAATCCTCAGAATTTTATGTCAGCAGTTAACCCCTCTGAAGTTGTACTGTTAGTGAAAAAGTGACTCTGGAATATTCAGATAATTCAGGAAAATCTTTCATTTTCATACAAAGTACTTAGTTAAACCATTCAAATTTGAGCTTCACTTTTTCTCAAAGGTTTAACTTTATTTTTTATTTATTTTTTAGTTATCTAGAATATCCAGGCACAGAAGACAATTCAAGGACAAGGCCCAGGACATGTCATCTATTAGACTCTGAGTCACCATCTGCTGAACCCATAAAGGTCGCACACCTTAAAACATTCAAGTCACAGTCTATGGCGTTTTTTTTTGTTGTTGTTTTTGTTTTTTTTTTGAGTTGGAGTT
>NW_007248830.1:115784-125405 GCF_000164805.1 Carlito syrichta
AAGGCGTGGGATTACAGGCTGAGCCACCGAGCCCGGCTATGGCGTTTTTTATAAATTACAATAAATAAGGCGATATGAAGAATTGTGCCCATATGCAAAATAGCACCATTCTGGCTCCTTGTATTCAGCGAGGGAGGTCTGTTTTAGTTCCAGGTGTGCTCACGATCACAGTGATGTCCTTGTAAACAGGTAGTGCTGGGGACAGAGCCCATCTGTGCTGCTCTGCAGACCGGCACAGAGGTCACCCGAAAGAGAGGAGCCTGATGTGCATCACCGTGCATGGACACAACCACAGGCCCAGCCGTGCTGTTTCAGGATTAAAAACTACATCCATCGGACACATCTGGATGCCTTTTCGAGTCAAACCTACGAAAAAGGGGCTTTCGCTGGCTCAGCTGTTGGGAGCAGCTGTGACATCAGCTGCCACCGAAGAAGCCTCAGAGCGTGCGTGCACATTGCTGAGAAGGTCCAGAGGTGACAATAACAAAAGATGGAATGTGACTGGTCGGTTTATTCACGGAAGTGTGGTCTTCATTGGGTGGCAGTGGTATACCGAGCTTAGGAAAGAAAAGGTAAAGGAAGAAAAAGACAGAGAAAAGCAACCCTCGAAGGGGCAGGGAATACTCCATGGTCAGGAATTCTAAGATGCCACAAGGGTGGAGAGAAGAAACATTTCCCAAACAGAGGACCAAGTTATGAACTTGGGGTATTAACCTGGACTGCCTGGTTTCAGATGCCAACTCTAGCACTCACTGGCTTATGAGTTTGGGGAAGTTAAATACCCTCTCTTTGCCTCAGTTTTCTCATCTGTAAGATGGTAATAAGAATAGACTTTACCTATTACAGTTGTTACGGGATTAAATGCTCTGAGAAAATGACCACATTTTGTAGAAAGCTTCATCTTATATGTCACAGAATCTAAACAGTAACAGTAAGGGTGTATAAGCAATGGAGTTTTGTTTCCCAAATCTGAGCTCAACTTCTCCTTGTCTCTCATTCCTGTTCATGGTAAACACTTTGCATCTGCCAACTGAAATGCACCCAATATCTTCTATTGTATAGTAGCTTTTTACATTTTTGTAAAACTTTTTTGTTTCATAACTCATGCTTCCTGTAAATATTGCTTTCAACCGGCCAAAACTTGTCTTCCCTTTCTCTTTTCCAGGAAGCTTGGGTATCCTCAGGCTGGAAAGGCAGCAGGCTGCTTCCTCTTCTGAGTACCTCTGAAAAGGTTATGCTGAAGGTCTTCCCAAGGTCACCAAAGTCAGTGCTCCCTGCTTGCTGACTGAACCTCCTCACTTGGCCTCTGGATGTTACTGACCCTCTGATGCATGGTCAGGGATGCTAGCTAATCTCTCCACAGTTTGCCCAGGGCTGCTTTATTCTTCAAAATGGAATTCCCCCTACCACCCTCATAGCAAGTGTGCCAGCTAGCATCCTTGGTGATGCTCCCTGTCCTCAGTGGACATCCTTTATCATACACCATGCGTGTACATTGCTATGGGGGCACCACAGGAACTTCTCTGAGATATTTCTATACTTTTGCTAAGGAGCAAAGTTGGGTTTCTCTGAGAGGCTTGTACAGCAGGGGAAGCACAGATATCTCCTCCTCTGAGAAGTCCCACAACTCATGTGTGTGTGTTTCAGTCATTCTCCCTCCAGCCAAGGACTTCTCTGCAGGGAGTGAGTTTGACCCCAGTGGTAGGTTGAGAGGCCCTCCCCTTCAGAATTACTTATTCTGTATTCCTCTCTCATCTCATTCTTTTCCTCAAAGAGAAGCTTAGCCATTGGGTGGGAATTTTCCTTCATACATATCTTGTCTTCTCTGCTTGATAAGCTACAACATAAAAATTGAATACAAAAAATCTCAAAGCCAAAACTAACTTGATGATTTTTTCCATTGTACTGTTGAAATCAAGAGATTAAACATTTAAGAGCTGGAAAATTGTATCACTTTTATAATATTTTGTAGTAAAATATAACACATAATATTTCTGTCAATACATAATTGCTCTAAGCTTTTTGTAAACTATACAAATATATTTATATTATATGGCTTGTATGAAAAAATGTCCACCATGCAGTTACTGGTCACATGTTAAGAAAAATGTATCCTTATAAATATCTTCAAAGTTGATATTTTGAACTTTATTCCAAAAGTAGTGCATGAAGAGAAAGAATATAGACTTTCTTGTATACATTTTTCTCTTTTCCAATAATAAATATTTATCTTTCATTTATTAAAAAAATCCTGCAAACTTTGTTTTTAGATATTTGAAGATAAACTTTTGGAAATGAAGTGTTGTGTGTGTGTGTGTGTGTGTGTGTGTGTGTGTGTGTGTGTGTGTGGTTGGGGGAGTGAGTAGTGGTGCTTTTGCTAAAGGAAACCAGGCTTTCAAGGCTATTTTCTCACTATGAATTTAACAAATCTGATTTAACACTCAAATCTGAATAAGGTCTTTTTTTCTAGGCATTATGGGTTCTTCTACCAAAGCAATAAAAACCCTTGATTTACTGCCTGACAGAGCCATAGGGAATTAAAAATACATGGTTATATTATTTTCAAAATATTATAGCCATTACATATACATCTAGTTTTATGTTATTTTCTGAATAGATTTCCTTTTTGTGATTCTCAGTTTTCATGAAATTTTCATTTAACCGTTTCAGTGTGGTTTCAGCTGTGATTTGGAATGCAGGGTTTGGACCAGAGCATTAAATGGGGAATGGCAATATTTTTTACCCAGCCCAGGATGGTAGTAGATTGGAATAAAGAAAAGGAAAAGGTGATCTGGGGAGGACAGGGCAGGGTTTGATGTTGAGCTGCCATCCTTACACGAGGAACCTTCTTCCAATCCCAGCATCAAATGTTCTGGCATTTCTTTGTTTCTTTTCTTTGCCTTCCCTTCCCTTCCCTTTTCCTTTCCCTCTTTCTTTCTTTCTTTCTTTCTTTCTTTCTTTCTTTCTTTCTTTCTTTCTTTCTTTCTTTCTTTCTTGCTATCTTGCTTTCTTTTTCTAATAAGGGAAGTTACTGGAAGATACTTGAATCCAGAAAAGTTTAATTTCTGGCAATCTTTTTACAATATTTCTGACTACCAATGTCCTACCTATGTGTTACACTGGCTGTGGCATGCACAATGTGCACTGTTACCAGAAGATAGAATATTGTTGTAGAGATTTCTTATGAAGATTGATTTATCATGTAGGCAGTCTACAGGGTTTTAAATCCTATTATATTGTTAAAGACGACATTTCATTGTAGCTTGTGCTTCGCATTCTGTTAAAAGTCAAACATTAATGAGAACTTAGAGAACATTGTAAGCTGTTATGTTTGCAGAAGTGCGTTTTCCTGATAATGAAAGGAAGCTTGGAGACCTTCACAAGAGATGTCTCCAAAATGCTGTACGTTGCATCTTTGTAACATTTAGTGATGTCTCCTTACCCGAACCCTCTCTGCCTTATTTCCACTTTTGCTACCACTACTTGCCAAGTAGGGGAGGAGGAGGGGAATGTTTTCCCTTTTTCTCTTTGACCCAAACATAGATGCACACCGTTTTCCTGAATTCACTATAATGAAATTGGGAAAGAACATTTGGATGAGAATTTTATATGGCCTCAGGCAATAACTTGCATTATAAGCTACCACTTCCTCATGTCAGCTTGGCTTCTGGGTGCCCTTGCTTCATTTCAACACTAATGATTAACTGAAGGGATCTTAAACTAGAACTCCAATCTAATGTGAAAACAGGAGAGAACTCACGGAAATGGGCAGCAGTCAACTAGGACAGCTTCTAAAATTATAATACTAAGATACTCCCATTTTTTCCACTTGCATTAAGTTGCATCTTGAGACTAATAGGTGGGAAAAAGGGACAAGAAAAGACATGAAGGAAAAAAGCGGTCAATGTTGGGAGCCGGTCTTGGAGGTCCACCTGATTGACAGGATCCTGGTGGGCTGAAGACCCCGGGCTGCAGGGCGAGCCTGGGAAGCTGAGGCCCTTCTGTCTTCCACCTTTGCTGTTTGGTACCGCCGAAGAATTCTGTGCAGTCGTGGAAGAAGAAAATGGCATGTTTATGTGAAGTACTCACAGCTAACCTGAGAATGTCATGGTTCAGTTTTCCATTTCCCACTATGCCGCTTGGCCTTTTCTAACATATGCAAGGGTTAAACTCTGAAGCACATCAAGAATGCTTTCTTTCACTTGGTTATAAGTTACTAGACATTGCTTGAGTAAAAAATGATATAAGTATATTTACTCATTTGTTTCAGGATTATGCAGTTTAGTGTTTAGACATAAGGTTTTTTAGAAGCACAAGTTTATAGTAAGTTCATTATGAATTCATTATAAGTTCTAACACTTATCTAGGGGTTATGTAGGTGATTTATAACACTATTTTCACTGACTTAGGATAAAGATTAATCGTTAAGGTTTTTACTTAATTCAATAGTTAAAACTCTAAGTTAACATAGAGTGGGTTTTCACTGAACTCATACTAATCAGACACTTTTATGATAAATTAGCTAAAGACAGAAAGCAACCTTGGGGGCCTGGGAAACATTACTAAAAGCTTCTTTTGAGTTCTCTTTAGAAATAAGCACTGCAGGATAAGAGAAAAGTAACAGAGACACCTGGACAAGAAAGGCGATTACAAGCTCTGAAGGTCATAAAGCCCCAGAAGGAAAACTGCTACATGAGAACTTTACACTTGAAAACTTTCTGGAGACAGTTCAAGGACTGTAATTCGGGACTTTGGACTAAAACTATCATCTTTGGCCTTATGAATAAGACTAATTGTCTGAATGTTTACAGGGTTTTTGGCTTGTTTGTTGCTAAGACCACTAGATGGTGGTAACTTGTAGAGGATATGTACGTGAAGGAATTTTCTTTGTTTTGCCCCTTTACGAATGGTATAAAAGCTCTGTGTTAACTAACATTAAATTGTCATCTGTTCAGGAAGCAGGTGTCTGAGTATAAGATTTTCGTCCTTCACCTATCTGTCTCTCCTTCAGGAAATCTCACGACCCTTGTGGGGCTGGACCCCTTCAGGTCAACATGACAAAGAATGGGAGTGTCAAAGAGAGAAGCAGGAGAGAAACTATCAAGAAAGTGAGCTGGCAAGTGCAATGACAGGAAGACGTCTATATGACTTTCTAAAACTTTTGTAATGTCCCCGTGTTTGTTAATTTTGTTATCCCCTATTGTCCAGCACGAATCTGTACCTGTAGGTCAATTAGAACCACCATGTCAATTCTAGGCTTCCCCACATTGTTCATATTTAATGTCTCAGAGTCTTTTTTCTAGAAGATTCTCCTTCACATATTCACATTCATGCTTCTGCTTCATTCAGGTCCTGCTTTTACATTTATCTGGATACTACCTTATCTTCTGTTTTCTTTCCCATGCTCATCTATTGGGTGGGACCAGTGGTGCTGCTTCTTCCCTTCTGAAAGTTGGTTGGTCTTTTCCAGTTTGCCTTGGACCCTTGGCACTTTTGTCTGTGTTAGTTCCCAAGGCAAGATGATGGTTACTGTTGTGGGTGCTCTAGCTAGCCTGTTTAGTTTATTTCCCAGCTTTGATTTGTTAGTGGGTAAACTCAAGTACCTTCTTAACCTCTCTAAATGAGTTAGACAAGACCCTAGCAGGAAGAGATGGCATATTCAAATTGAGTAATTTGATGCATATACGTTTTGCAATGATGATCTGAATTCTTTTTTCTCCTCCCTGTCATCCTCTGATATGTCACTTGGCAGAGTTTTTTCATTCTGGGCAGTGGGACCTGCCACACCTTCCCGCACCCTCTTCTTTTGGCTCGGGGTTCAACCTTGTGATTTGCCTTGGCCAGTGCAATATTAGCAGAAGGGATACAAGCAGAAGCCCGGAATGAACTTGTGCACTGGGAGTTCCTCTCTTGTGCCTCTTCCCGCTCCATGGGATCATGCCCAGGATAAGCTCCTGAAGGTCGAGGAACATGGAGAACAGAGCTGAGGGTACAGCCATCAGCCAGCTGTCAGACATATGAACTTACCACATGTTGACTATGTGATGGTATAGGTGATACTGGACATTCGAGCAACAAATTCTTATTGTCAGATACTACTGAAGTTTTGTGGCTTTGTTATGCATATTGTGACTATAATGAGAATTTAATTTGGGAACTTTTTGCAACAGTATGTGGGTAGAGTTTAGGTAAACCAGAGCTTAGAAGTCATACTGGCAACATATACCTAGGTCTCCTATGCCTGAAGGGGCAAAGGGGAAAATGTGGTTATTGGAACTTACCAGGAGAAACGTATATGGAGACCGGAGCTGTGGACTTCAGTTAGGAAAGGCAGTTAGCCTGTGGTTATAGTGCAGGAAAGGAGATGGAGGAATAAATACTATAATCTCACTCTCCTCCCTGGACCAATTGTTCGAGGAGACTTCATAAGCATCCTTTCTGGGCAGTGGTGGTTTTTCAGTCATTGGGCTTAGCTGCAGATCAAACCAGGCTCTAATAACCCTCAGAAGTACTGAGTAGTTTCCTTTTCTTAGTAAATAGTCATTGTGGTAAAATGACCACAGGATCCTCTGGGAAGGACTGGGCTATACCCCTGGCTATGTTGCATGATCCTTGCTCAAGGGTCCCAACCTCCCCCTCAGTCATGGGAGGGCCACTGTGTTTGTGAATTGGATTATGTCCGGTTGGGTAAGGGACCATAAATCCCCACTATGATCATTTAAGTTTCTTATAGTTTTTTTTGTTTATTATTATTTTTTGAGTTGGAGGTCTCACTCTGTTGCCCAGACTAGAGTGCAGTGGCATGCTCACAGTCACTGCAGCCTTAACTTGATGGGCTCAGGTAATCCTTCCGCTTCAGCCTTCCAGGTCGCTGGAAACTCAGGTGTGCACCACCATGCCTGGCTAATTTATTTATTTATTTATTTATTATAGAGCCAAGATCTCACCAAGTTGCCCAGTCTGGTCTCAAACTCCTGGCTTCAGGTAATCCTTTCACCTCTGGCTCCCAAAGTGATTACAGACATGAGCCATGACACCTGGCATGATTTAAGTTTCTGATGACCATAGTTAGAATATATATTTCTGCCAATACAACTTCGGAAATACCTTAATTTGTAGCCCATGTGCTTCATATTCTAAGGATCCCATGATCAATTCACCATACCCACAAATCCCTTTGGACCAAAGTCTGGCCCTATTTTTCCCAGAGGCTTATTGTTTAATCGCATGTGCCTTATTGCTGATGGTTAGTGGCAATACCTGGTCTCTGTACCCTGGGGTCCCATTATTTCCACTAGGATCAGAAAAACAAATGCTAATGCCACACCATTATCTCTGGCTTTCGGAGAACAGCAAACACAGAGTTTTTCAACCTCCTGGTCCCATTCTCATCAGCGCTTTGGTAAAGGGAAGCATTCTCTGGGCAGCCCATGGAGTATAGTTAGGGGTAGCAAGCAAGTTACTTATGATAGATTCATGACAACCTTCCGTTTACCATCAGAGCATCTTTTCTGGTGACTCTCAAGTGTTCCAGCATTTTGTCCTCAATGATGTAGATGAGGGGTCAGTAAACTTTTTCTGTAAATGGCCAGATAGTGAACATCTTAGGCTATGAAGATCATATGGTGTCTGTCTCAATTGCTCAGCTTTGCCACTGTAGCTCAAGAGCAATCTAAGATAATAGAGAAATAAATACATTTAATTTTGTCCCTATACAATGCTGGGATGGCTGTGAGCGTGCCACTGTATTCCAGCCTGGGCAACAGAGTTGGGATTTGGCTCATGGGCCATAGTTTGCTGACCTCTGATCGAGATAACTTTTAGATCCAGCTTTAGTCAGCTAATTTAGCAGACTATTAACACCACTGCCATGTTTATGATGTAATGCATTATTCCTGAATCCTGGGTGAACCATCTCTTAATGATTAATTCAGCTGGGTCAAGCCTTATGCTTCATTCTTCTTGATCTAATACTCTTAGAGTCTACTTCCATTCATGCTTCCAAGCCCTTCTAGCACATGCTGTCTTCTATTGTGTAGAGGATTCTTTTGTAGCTGGCCTTGTATTATTCTCTCTGGACTCTATAGGGCTCTGCCTCTTGTTAGGGTAGAGGAGAGACTGACTGGATCCTGAGAACAGGCATTAGTTTGCGAGGAGGCAAGTCTCCTTGGTCAGTCGTTGAAAGCCTTTTATTCAGGATTAAGCTAGTTTCCTCCGTTTGTTTCATCATCCCCTCCTCCCTCTCTCAATCTCTCAGTTGTCTCTTTTTAAAAAAATTTCTCTCTTGTGTGTGTGTGTGTGTGTGTGTGTGTGTGTGTGTGTGTGTTTGTGTGTGTGTAGAGATAGAAGCTATTTTTTTTTTTTTGAGTTAGAGTCTCTGTCACCCGGGCTGGAGGGCAGTGGCACACTCGGCCACCACAGACAGTCTTGACCTGATGGGCTTAGGCGATTCTTCTGACTCAGCCTACCAAGTAGCTGGAATTACAGGCATGTGCCACCATGCCCAGCTAATTTTTTGATTTATTGTAGAGATGAGGTCTCACCAAGTTGCCCAGGCTGGATTTGCTCAGGCAATCCTCTCACCTCAGCCTCCCAAAGTACTGGGATTATAGGTATGAGCCACCGCATCTGGCAGAGAGAGAAACTATATATATATGTGTGTATATATATTTATTTATTATTTTTTGTATATGGGGATGCCAAAAAATGTATACACATTTTAAGAGATGTTATCTATGTATTACTTTTTGAAGTTAGATCAAATGACAGTAGCAATGTGTAGTATGACATTCTCTCAACCATGCTTTCGCCATTTTCTTTGACTGTCCTGCCTGTTGCATGGTGACTCTAGTATTCATTTGATTAATACCACCTTTTGAGCAAACATCATACTTAAAATGTGTATACTTTTTTGGCATTATATCTGTATCTATATATCTATATCTATCTGAGCAGTGGAAAAAGCATTTAGGTAGGTGTATTGCATCAAATGGAGAGTACTTTGAAAGTAAGATATAATAAAAAAATACATGGGGGTAAAAAGAATATTATCTTTATTATCAAAATCAGGAAATTTAATGTTGATGCAATACTATAATCTATTGCCAGTTTAAATTTGATCAATCTTCCCATCAATGTCTTTTATAGCTTTTGTAGCATCAAATCTAGGAGCATTGTAGTTCTTATTTCTCTTTAGTTTTAAACAATCTACAACAATTCCTCAGCCTACCCTTTTTTTCCCCTGACAATTTTAGTAATTTTTAGAATAATTGAGTTATTAAATTATTTTGTACATGACATTTACTTTGGTGTTATTTGATGTTTCCTAATTTTAGTTATTTTTGTATTTAGATATTTTTGGCAAGAAAGAGTTGAAGAGATGCTGTCTACTTTTTT
Organism: Carlito syrichta; assembly: GCF_000164805.1. NCBI lineage: Eukaryota > Metazoa > Chordata > Mammalia > Primates > Tarsiidae > Carlito > Carlito syrichta. Next base: position 125,181 of record NW_007248830.1, read on the forward strand.
GGTCATAGTACCCAGAGGCACATGAGTCAATTTGTTCTAATATTGGTGATGTTAGGGCTCTCCACTGTAAATTTACTAGATTATTTTTGTAAGTAATCAGAAATTTACAGGGAGATATTATGTGAATACATAAAAATATTATTCCTCTGCAAGATTTCACTTTCTAGTTTTAGCATCTCCTGATGATTTTTATACTCCATCCTTCTTTCCGAATTTATTAGTTTG